>NW_020680231.1:0-1441 GCF_002925995.2 Terrapene triunguis | reverse complement strand
GTATATATCAGGGATCGGCAACCTTTAGCACGTGGCTCGCTAGGGTAAGCACCCTGGCGGGCCAGGCTGGTTTGTTTACTTGCCGCGTCCGGAGGTTCGGCCGATTGCGGCTCCCACTGACCACAGTTCGCCATCCCAGGCCAATGGGGGCGGTGGGAAGTGGCGCAGGCCAAGGGATGTGCTGACCACCGCTTCCCGCCACCCCCATTGGCCTGGAGCGGCGAACCGTGGCCAGTGGGAGCCGCGATCGGCCGCACCTGCGGACGCGGCAGGTAAACAAACCGGCGGCCTGCCAGTGGGCTTACCCTGGCGAGCCGCATGCCAAAGGTTGCCGATCCCTGGTATATATGTTTCCACAAATTAAAGAGAATAAAAAGCTAGTGCAAATGAATAAACATGCCCCTGTGATGTGTGGAACCCAGGCGTTATGGTCACAGTTCTGGAACTGGATGTATCCGGCTTCACATTCGTGTCTACAGGGAGCCCATTGACTTTTGTGGGTTTTGCATAGGCACAAGGGTGTCTGCTGCCTGCATAGATCCAGTTGCAGAGCTGGGGCCTAAGTGTGATATTAGGGGGTGGTGCCTTTAAGGACTGAGCTTCCCAGACAGTGAGTCTGAGGAGGTGCTGTGAAGCTCTTGTTGTGCACAGCCAGTTGGAACCAGACACAGAATAAAGCATCTTAAGCACTGAGGGATCACTGAACAACACACTAAGAACCTGACAGTGGAACTGACTATAAACAAAACTAACGACTCTATTGATTTTCATCACCGAGGCAAAAAGTAACCTAAGAGTGGAAGTAGGAACAAATATTAAAATTAATAAATTTCGTAAATTTGTTAGTAATCTGTGGTGTTATTAGCAACATTGGTAAATAATTTAATTTGATTTTTAAATTGACTGTATCCCTTTAACTTTCAGATTTAAAGATAAATTCTTGAATGTTTCAGAATATAAACTAGTTAAAATGTAGTTTAACGAAAATGTGAAAATACATGAGAGTCAGGAGGCTTAGGACATGAAGGAAATGTAATTCCAGCTTTGAGCAATACATGAAATGGACACTACTTTGGATAATTACATAGCCATTTACATTCCAAGTATCTGATAGTTGCTTTTCACCAAAATGGAATTTTGCTGGACTATACTTTTGACTAGGGCTGTCAAGCGATTTAAAAAATTAATCACAATTAATCGCACTGTTAAACAATAATAGAATACCATTTATTTAAATATTTTTGAATGTTTTCTACATTTTCAAATATATTGATTTCAATTATAACACAGAATACAAAGTATACAGTGCTCACTTTATATGTATTTTTGATTACAAATATTTGCACTGTAAAAAACAAAAGAAATAGTATATTTCAATTCACCTAATACAAGTACTGTAGTGCAATCTCTTTATAATGAAAGTTGAACTTACAAATGTAGA
>NW_020680230.1:0-4616 GCF_002925995.2 Terrapene triunguis | reverse complement strand
GCCCAGGCTCGCACAGCGAGTCTGGGGCAGAGCCGCGAGCAGAACCCAGGAGTCCTAGCATCCAGTCCTCTGCCCTAACCACTCGATGACACAGGCAGCAAGGAGTTGTGGCGCCAGCCTGCAGGCCTCCTGGGCATGCCAGGTAGGACTGGTGGGCAAACGCTTCCCTCAGTCACACTGATGGAAACGTGACGTACAGCGTCACATAGGCATTGCCAGCATGGACCAGCCCTGCAGTCCAGCCACTCCACTGCCAGCAGCAGATGCTTCAGAAGAAGGTGCAAGAATCTCCCTAGTGGAAAATTATGGAATAACCTGTCCCTGGGGGCAAGTTTTCCCCGAACATTAGTGCCTGGCTCCTGCTAAAGTCTGGGGCTGAGAGCCTCTAGCAATGCTTTCTGCGATCGTGTGTACCTGTGAATGTCCCCGGCCAAATGACCAGAGATCAACTAAGGGATGTTACCAGGGGTGGGGAGCAGGGAGAGGACTGGCCTCCAGAAGTTCCAGTCACTGACGAGAGGAGGCAATCAGTGCTGGCCAGCGCTGGAACGTCACCAAGGGAGCCGTCTACCTACCGTGTTGTTCAACGTGTATTACACACGAAAAACGGCTAAAAGAACTTTGACATTACAGCGTCCTGCCCTCAGCAATTAGGAAGTTACCCAAGCCTGACCCCTTCTGCTCCTGGCCCCTCCCACCTACCCTTGTCCCAGACCCAGTCTTCTTCCCAGCCCCCTCAGTTTGTAGTCCTAGTCCCAGTCTCCCCTTCACCTCTCCCCACTTGGCTCTGTGTCCCACTCCCAGATACCCTTTGCCTCAGCCCAACCTCCTAATCCGAGGTCCCACCTCAGCTCCATAGCCCGGGCCCCCATCCTACCTCCTTCAGCTCCTCTTCCCAGCCACTCCCCTGGCTCTTTTTCCCAGTCTCCCCCCATCCCTCTGGCCCCTTGCCCCAGTCTCACCACCTTTCTTCTCCTCTCTGCCTGGGCACCAGCCAGGGGCATAGACACCAAGGAGACAGGCTCCCAGCTCTCACTTCCAGTGCCGAGCCTGGAGCAGCCAGCAGCAGTCGTTACAGGGAAAGTCCTGAGTCCTGTAGCCCGGGGCTGGGACATGCTCTGTCACTCTGTGGGCTTGGCACATGTGCAGCCTGGTCACACACAGGGACTGACTGGGACTGGAGCATGCTCAGTGTGGACAGAATGATTGGGGAAATTAGCTGCCAAACTCAACCACACCCAAATGGGCTATTTAAATGTGAGAAGAATCATATGATTGCCCAGCAGCCCTGGTGCTGTAGCCTTCGGGGTGACCGAGCCCCCGTGAATCTGTGTTACCTTGAGCTCATCAGACAGTGCCATTGTGAAGTAGCCTCTTGTTCAGCACAAAGGGTGATTTCATGTCACCATCATTGGGGTGGGGAGAGCTAGGAGCCCAAAAGTGCTACTGAAGGTGACCTTTTATAAACAGCCCTAGAAGAGTTAAGAGCTGAGGCAGCATGGCTCTCACAAGCTTTCAAGGTGGATTGATTGCTTTGTTCAATTCCCGTTCGCCTCTCCAGGATGAATAACATCACACAGAGTGCAGAGGAAGAATGAACATGGGAGTGGGACAGATTTGGGCTTGGAACATACAGCCTGTTACATCAAAAGGTCCCAGCTGGCTCAGCGCTCAAGCCTTGATCCCCAGCGTTTGATTTCTGAACTCTGTGCCAGAAAAAGGGAGAGCATTTTAGAATCTGCCCCTTTTCATCGCAAGCCGCTTTTGTTCAGCTCTCATGCTGGAGGAACACGAAATACTTGCCCATAAAGATCTCTCCGTTGCCCCATCCTTGCTGCATTAGTAGGAGGACAGACCGTCTGTAACTGGGTCAGGTTCTTCTTCCGTAATTATATGTGCGAGCTCATCACAGCTGGCCATCTGTGAGTGCCTGCTTATGTATTAAATAGTCATCAATGTTCCTTTCTCCGGGGCGTTTCAGCAAAGGCTCTCATGACATGTTACAGACATTAATGAAGAAATCCTCACAGTGCTCCAGGAGGTAAGGCAGGGACACGCATGCCACTCAACAGAATCCCCTCTGGAGTGGACGTGATAGTTGCTAACAGCATCCACAACACCACAAAGCAGTTTTAGGAATAATGAGCCAGAACCTCGGCTACGGCATTGCTCCCTTCATGTCTGTGGCGCTACACAGTTGGAGATTTGGCCCCCAAGACTTCAGGTAGCAGACAGGAATTAATCAAGTGGAAAGCTGGCCAGGACACTGTTTGTACAGACCCCACATCACATAAGCATGTGCTTAAGACCTGAGGCCCAGATCCTCAAAGGTACTGGGGAGCCCAAAGCCCTTTGAGCATGTGGGGCTACATCCTTTTCTGAACTGGGCCTGAAGGGCTGGTCTATGCGGGACATTACTGTGCAGCAAGCTGGGGTGTGACGCTCCAGTGCACCAGCCTGCCGTGCAGTAACATCCCGTCCAGACACTGCTACAGAGCACTGTACTGTAGACTCCCACCCTGGCTTGCTGCAGAGTAACATCCCATGTAGACACGCCAGAGTGCCGCAGGATTGTAGTGAGCACAAGGGACCAGGCTTTGGGGTTTGTATTTCTTCTGAAGGAAAGCAGCACAGTGCCCTCTACCCTCCTGCTGGTGCTTTGGTGACTAAGGGTACGTCCACACTGCAAAGTAAACCCATGCTTGAGCCTGGGCTCAAGCCTAATCCCCCTTGAGTCTATACTGCAATTGCACTAATCCAGGGCTCAGACTCAGGGTGCCAGGACCCTGCAGGGCTGGAGGTCCGTGCTTGAGTTAAACTGGGACCCAGGGTCCAAGCTCTATTGCTTTGAAGTGTATACACTGCTCCGCTTGACTCTGGTCCCAGGAGACAGCTGGAAGTATCCCACAATTCCATGGGACAACTTCCTCAGTCCTCTCTAGCCCAACAATCAGGGGCTGCTCTAGCTTTTTTGCCGCCCCAAGCACGGCAGGCAGGCTGCCTTCGGCGGCATGCCTGCAGGAGGTCCCCATCCCGCGGATTTGACGGCATGCCTGCGGGAGGTCCGCTGGTCCTGTGGCTTCAGCGTACCCGCCGCCGAATTCCCACCAAATCCGCGGGACCGGCGGACCTCCCGCAGGCATGCCGCCGAAGGCTGCCTGACTGCCGCCCTTGCAGGGACTGGCAGGACGCCCCCTGCGGCTTGCCGCCCCAGGCACGCGCTTGGAGCGCTGGTGCCTGGAGTTGCTGCTACCAACAATCTGCAATGCACATTATTAATAACAAAAGCCCCTTCCCACTCTGTGAATGACAGCTGCTCAGGTCAGCATTAACCCATTTTCTGCTGAGCACTGACTGGCAAGCACACTACAGGGAGCCTCTGGGCTTTGCAATGGAGAGTGAAGTCATCAAACCTTTTGCAAAGGGAGCTGCTTCAAACCACCTGTAATGTGCAGGGTGGGCAGTAAAGTTTTCCCACAGTGCATCATGGTCCTAGGACGAGAAAGGCCATATTTTGGGGGGAGAGCAAGAACGCTAGGGACTCTGGGATATGGTTATTTTGACTCCGGTCTGTGCTCTGCAGTGTGGAGGACAAAGCCCTAGATTCGAGCACAGGTTTAAAATGTCTTAATGTAGGGTTAAAATACAGTGTAGCTGCTCAAGCCCCAGGTTTGCTAACGTGGGTC
The DNA here is from genome assembly GCF_002925995.2 of Terrapene triunguis. Lineage (NCBI taxonomy): Eukaryota > Metazoa > Chordata > Testudines > Emydidae > Terrapene > Terrapene triunguis. The sequence goes on along the minus strand of NW_020680230.1, from coordinate 930 downwards.
AGCTGATGCGAATCCCACTAAGCCTGGGCTCATGTTGCAGTGGAGACATAGGTGAGGGAAGCGCTCTGTGCACTGACTCAGCTGCGTGGCCAAGCCTGTCTGCTGTGAACTCTGCAGAATGCCCTTTGCAGCCACGTGTGTTAGGGTATGTCTACACTACGAGAGTAGTTCGATTTTACTTACATCGAATTTGTGGAACCGATATTATAAAGTCGAACGTGTGTATCCACACTAAGGACAGTAATTCGACTTTGTGAGTCCACACTAACGGGGCAAGTGTCGACATTGGAAGCGGTGCACTGTGGGCAGCTATCCCACAGTTCCCGCAGTCCCCGCTGCCCATTGGAATTCTGTGTCGAGCCCCCGATGCCTGCTGGGGCAAAAAATGTGTCGAGGTTGGTTTTGGGTAACTGTCGTCATTCAACCGTCACTCCCGCCCTCCATCCCTGAAAGCGCCGGCGGGCAATCAGTTCGCGCACTTTTCTGGTGAGTGACAGCGCGGACGCCACAGCACTGCGAGCATGGAGCCCGCTGCGATCATCGCTGCAGTTATGGACGTTGTCAACACCTCGCACCTTATCGTCCACCTTTTTCAGAGTCAGATACTGAGAAATCGGGCGAGGAGGCTACGGCAGCGCGGTGAGGACATTAAGTCTGAGAGGGGCACAGACCTCTCACAAAGCACGGGACCCCGCGCCGTGAACATCATGGTGGCAATGGGCAGGGCCGGCTTTAGCAAGAGCGGGGCCCGATTCCTGGGGGTGGGGCTTGCTGCAAGCCCCGCCCCCAGGAATCGAGCCGCGCTCCGGCCGGGGTTGCCGGGCTTGGGTCCGGCCTGGAGCCGCGCCGGGGGGCCGGGCCGGGCCGGAGCCGCGCCGCGGGGACTGGGCTGGAGCCAAGCCGGGCCAGAGCCGCTGGGGCCTGCGTGCT
>NW_020680229.1:0-5883 GCF_002925995.2 Terrapene triunguis | reverse complement strand
CAGAGTATGTATTAATACCGGGGGGGGGGGACACAAACAGCTGTGCATATCTCTCTATCAATGTTATAGAGGGTGAACAATTTATGAGTTTACCCTGTATAAGATTTATACAGGGTAAAACTGATTTATTTAGGGTTTGGACCCCATTGGGAGTTGGACATCTGAGTGTTAAAGACAGGAACACTTCTGTCAGTTAAGCCTACAGCTGTTAGGGGACATGGTTCAGACCCTGGCTCTGGGTTTGCAGCAGGCTAGCAGGTCTGGCTCAAACCAGGCAGGGCACTGAAATCCTAAGCTGCCAGGGCAGGAAAGCAGGGGCAGAAGTAGTCTTGGCACATCAGTTGGCAGCCCCAAGGGGGATTCTGTGATTCAACCCATCACAGTGGTGTAGTCTAGCAGGGTCCGTGCACAGCTGATTGCTTTGAGATACTGGTAGTGATTTTAGGTGAGTTTTAAATGTCGTGGCTGGAGGACAGACAAAGTGGTTACTGGTTTGTTGTTTTCTGTTTGCTTATTTCGGGTAAGGGAAGTAGGGACAGAAAAGGAAGCAAAATAAATAAGATTGAAGATCAGAAGAAGCTAGAACTATACAAGTTGCAAATTGCCCAGAAAAGCTGAACACTGGGCACTAGGAAAGTCTCTGTTAACTAAGAATCCCCTGAGCTGAGTGCATCCCAGTTTCAGTGAACTGCAGAGGGGGTGTGGCCCAGCACAAGAAAGCAGGAAAATGACTACCAGTGAAGCCGCAAGTAAACTAGAGCTGGCTAGACTGGAAGCAGGGGAGAAGGCAAAGGACCGGGAGTTTCAATTGAAATTCAGAGAGGCAGAGGAATCCAGGGAGGTGGCTGCCCACAAAAGAGCAGTGGAGACAGAAGAGGTTGTCCACAAGAGGGCTATGGAGGCCCAGATTGAGGCCCAGAAACATGAACTGGCTGTTATGGAGTTGACGGGACAAAACCCTTCAGCTGCTGGCTTCACTTCCCCAAAAACTCACAAATGGGGGCGACTATGTCCACAGTATGATGAATCCAGGGATATTGCCAAATATTTCATCACCTTTGAGAGACTGTGCACACTCCATGCGATCCCTGAAGATCAAAAGATGACCACATTGATCGCAAAATTGACTGGCAGAGTTCTGGACGTATTCAATAAGATACCTATTGATGATGCTTCAGACTATGGTAAATTTAAGGAACTGGTTCTGAAACAGTTTCAGGTTACACCTGAAACCTACAGGGTTAAATTCATGAGTCTTAAGAGGGGATCTGGATTGAGTAATGTGGCTTATGTAAATGAAATGAGGGATTTGGTAGATAAATGGGTGAGGGGGAAAGGCATTACAAGCTTGGAAGAAATGTGTGATTTCGTTACTCAGGAACAATTCCTGAATATGTGCAGTGATGATGTAAAACAGTATTTGTGGGACAAAAAGGTAAATGCACTGGGTGAATTAGCTGGGTATGCAGACTCTTATGAGCAAGCACAAGCTGCATTTAAACATAAACCACTGGCAGAGGGGTACAGGGTTGGGGGAAAGCAGAATCACCGTTTTACCCCTGGGAAAAAGGAGGCTGGGCATTCACCTCTCCATTCCCCTGTTACTCGTCCCAAATTTCCTGTATAGGCAGAGGAACCCAAGAGGTGCTATCACTATAAGTCCACTGAGCACCTGAGGAATAAGTGTCCCTTGCTGAATGGGAGCAGGCAGCAAGTAACACATGAAGCTGCTGCTTCTCAGAGACAGGCTGCAGCCTCTTTCCACACAGGATTTGTAAAGCTTGCTTCCACACAACCAAGCAGTGAGCATATGCATGCTGTTAAATTAAATGGGAAAGTGCTTCTTGGATTAAGGGACACAGGTGCCGAGATTTCTGTGGTCAGGAGGGACCTGATCCAGGAGAAGGATTTGTTGCCAGGGAAAATGGCAGAATTGGAGCTGGTGGGGGGTTACAAAGTCCTTGCACCTTCAGTCAAAGTACACATGCAAGCTAGTGGTTTGCAGGCTGAACTGACCATTGCAAAGGTGGCACACAATTTTGCTGGGGAATGATTTCTTTAATGTGGCAGAATCTGTCCCATGGTTGGTTAGCAGTGAGGAGGAATCTTGTGCTAAAAGCCCCGGAGTGGGGGTGAAGTCACATGGACTGCTGGGGAAATAGGAGGGTGTCTCTTGGATTCCTCTGTAGCAGTAAAGAATGCAGCTTTGGGGGCAGGGATGGTTGTAGCCAGTTCCTGTAGCACCGGGGCTCAAGCAAGTTCAAGAGAGAGGGGCTGGATGAAGTCAGCTCCTGTCCCGTAATCATCTCCCGGGGGGAGGGGAATGATTCACCTTGTAGCAAGGGGGACACCCCAGCTGCTGACTGCCAGGAAGTTGCAGGTCATCAGGGGGTAGGGCCTGCCCTGGGCAGGAGCGTAGCTGTGGGGGAGCAGGGGAAGTGGGTGCTCCCCCACTGACCACATTCTGCAAAAGTGGCACCTTAGGCGCCGACTCCCTGGGTGCTCCGGGGCTGAAGCACCCACAGGGAAAATTGGCAGCCCAGCTCCCTGGTCCCCACCCAGCTCACCTCCGCCTCCGCTCCGCCTCCTCCGCTGAGCACGCCGCCACGTTCTGCTTCTCCCCCTGGCTCCCAGGGCTTGTGCCGCGAAACAGCTGATTCGCTGGTGCACTGGGGAAGAGGCGGGGTCAAGGCGGGGATTTGGGGAGGGGTCCAATAGGGGCAAGGAGGGGTCGGGGTCGGGGAGGGGCCAGGTGGAAACAAGACACAGAGATCTGGTAGGAAAGAACAGAGATTTTTTCCAAACAAAAGCTACAAGAAATTAATAAATAAAAAAACACAATGAAAAATGTGGTCTCCACCGCTGCAAGTGCTTTAAAAGCATCGTATCAAGTTGCATACCACATTGCCAAGAATAAAAAGCCTTATACAACTGGGGAAAAACTGGTTCTCCCAGCTGCAATTGACATTTGCAGGACGATGCTTGGTGACAGTGCAGCAGAGAAGTTAAAAGTGATCCTGGTGTCAGACCACACAGTTAGTCACCAAATCTCTGACATGTCAGAAAATATCAAGGCACAGCTGATCTCTCGATTGCAGTCCAGTTTATTTGCAATCTGGTTAGAAGAAACATACCCCTTACCCCAGTCAAAAGCTCATGATTTATATTAGTGTCTTTGGATTTTCAAGGTATTCAGCAAGAGGATTTATGTTCACTCCTTCATTTCAGGCCCAATCCAACATTCTCCATGCACTCAGAACTCCCACACATTTCAACGGGAGTCTTGGTTCCACAAAAAATACAGGATCAGGCCCCTGATTTTCTTCTCAAGATGGAAGCCAAGAGAATTTGAGTTTCTCATATTATTACAAGCTGAGAAAAACTCTTAAAACTAGCAGAGGTGGCTAAAAAGTACAACAATAAAAATATCCTGAGACTCCGTATAGTCTGGACACTGAAATGCAGAAATATGACTTGACATGCAAAACAACCACAAGTGGCAAATGAATTTTGGATTATACCCCATCTGATCCCTTTTTGTTCCACTCATTCAGGTCACCTTTAAGGAAGGGGGCTATGCGGTCTGAAAAAACCCTTCTGGTATTAGGAAGGTAGCTCCTGGAGGCTCCAGCTAGATGAGGGCCCATTGTGCTAGTAAGAGACAGTCCCCTCACTCCAAACAGACAGAGGATGGAGTATTATCCCCATTTTACAGACAGGGAACTGAGGCCCAGAGAGATTAAGTGACTCATCCAAGGTCTCCCCAGGGAGTCTGTGGCAGAGGCAGGAACTGAACCTACATCTCGCAAGACCTAGTCTGTTGCCTTATCTAGAAACCCATCCCTTAAGCTGCAGAAGCCCCCTAAAGAATGGGAAATGCTCCAGAGCTCATGTCTGCACCCCACACTTTCCAAGATGGCAGCTGAGTTTTCTCTAGCAGCAGCAGGATTAGCTGCTTTAAATGCTATATTTACAATACCCCCCCGCCGCAGAGATTGTACCCTGGACCTGTTGCCCGACAAGTACCAACCCCCTTGAGCCAAGGGAACTATCTTATTGGCTGTGAGTAAGTGGAACCAGCCACTAGGGGGCACCGCACTCCCACAGCCTACCCAATGGTTACACCCATAGATGAGTGAATCTGATTCCCCGCCCCCCCACCCTTTCACTAAAAATACATCTAGGATCAGCCCCCTCCCCCACGCCGGCACAGAAGATGGCCTGGTCCCCATTGAATCCCTCTCACATATCATGCAGTCCCCCTGTATATCTGGGTTGGTGGGGTGCTCCCCAGTATCCCTCGACACAGGTTCTTTTATGCACAATGTAGGCTCCAGCAATAAAACCCAGACACCTAATTCGAGCCCTCAGGCATCTCTCTTGCCTCTCTGCACTAAGCCTTCAGCCACTTGGAATTGCTCACTGCCTTCCTGAATGGGTTTGTAGTTGATATTCTGCGCATGTCACTGGTAATACCTTTGTCTGATCCTTTGAAGACATTTTGCTGCAGTAAATGGAACTTGGGAGGTATTTTTGTTTTGTTTTGTTTTTTGACTGAATGGCGCACTGGAGAGAGGTGATGGATTGATGGCTCTGGTACCTAGAGTCACCTCTGTTCCTGTAGAACAGGAGAGCAGCAGGGCCAGCCAGGCCCTCCCCCTCCCCATGATTCCCCAATGATGGGCTTCTGTAGATAAATCTCTGATAATTTTCATATGACTTTACATTGTGCCTCTTCATATGACCTTGTAGTGGCTCTACCCACATGTGACCTCTGTTTTCATGAAACTTTGTATCAAAGCCTCATATAGAAACCTTGTACTGATGAGCCTTGGTATATGAAAACTTTGTATCAAAGCCTCATGTAGAAACTTTGCATTGCTCTTGTTATAATGTTATAGCCCCTAAGGATAGAATAAGATAGAAGAAAAATGTCTCTTTGCTAAGAATAGACTAAGTTTTCCCCCACCCCTTAATCAATTGCCCTGTTGAATGAACGAGGTGTGAATGAGTAAAGGCTTGGAAAAAAACAACAAGGAGTCTGGTGGCACCTTAAAGACTAACAGATTTATTTGGGCATAAGCTTTCCTTGTTGTTTTTGTAGATACAGACTAACACGGCTACCCCCTGATACTTAAAGGCTTGGAAGGCAGCACCTCCAGACAGCTTCAACAGTTGGAGAGGGGATGGAAGCCAGACCCAAGGACAATAAAACTTGTCAAGTGGGCTCACGTACTTGTAAAACAATATCATTCTTGTGTTTTTATTTTAAGTACAAAATAAATATGTATAACGAATTTAAAAGTATGTAATTAGTATTTTGATATGTCGGGTGGCGCCTTTTTTATGTGTTCGCTCCCCCTGACGTTAGAACCTGGCTACGCCACTGGCCCTGGGGTGAACAGAGACGTGTGTCCTGAAGGTGGAAGTTGGGGTCCTGGTGACCGCTGTGGTGGGAACAGACCCCAAAGACTCTGTAGCTGGAAGCAAGCCCAACCTGAGTGAAACGGGGGGAATTTTGCTGGCCAGTGAAGGATCTGTCATAGCTGGTAGCTGTGAGCTACCAGGGTCACCTTCCCTTTTGGGGAACACAGGAGTGTCGGACCCAGAGGGGAGCCCAGAGAGGGAAGCCCAGACAGAAGGTGGGGGGGGGGCGAAGAGCCCGCCCACCTTTTGTAGGAAGGATCTTTCATAGAATCCTAGAATATCCGGGTTGGAAGGGACCTCAGGAGGTCATCTAGTCCAACTCCCTGCTCAAAGCAGGACCAATTCCCAACTAAATCATCCCAGCCAGGGCTTTGTCAAGCCGGGCCTTAAAACCTCTAAGGAAGGAGATTCCACCACCTCCCTAGGTAACGCATTCCAGTGCTTCACCACCCTCCT
>NW_020680228.1:0-2430 GCF_002925995.2 Terrapene triunguis | reverse complement strand
CAATCCCAGTTCCCTCAGCCTCTCCTCATAAGTCATGTGCTCCAGACTCCTAATCATTTTTGTTGCCCTCCGCTGGACTCTTTCCAATTTTTCCACATCCTTCTTGTAGTGTGGGGCCCAAAACTGGACACAGTATTCCAGATGAGGCCTCACCAATGTTGAATAAAGGGGAACGATCACGTTCCTCGATCTGCTGGCAATGCCCCTACTTATACAGCCCCAAATGCCGTTAGCCTTCTTGGCAACAAGAGCACACTGTTGACTCATATCCAGCTTCTCGTCCACTGTGACCCCTAGGTCCTTTTCTGCAGAACTGCTACCTAGCCATTCGGTCCCTAGTCTGTAGCAGTGCATGGGATTCTTCTGTCCTAAGTGCAGGACTCTGCACTTATCCTTGTTGAACCTCATCAGGTTTTTTTTGGCCCAATCCTCTAATTTGTCTAGGTCCCTCTGTATCCGATCCCTACCCTCTAGTGTATCTACCACGCCTCCTAGTTTAGTGTCATCTGCAAACTTGCTGAGAGTGCAGTCCACACCATCCTCCAGATCATTAATAAAGATATTAAACAAAACCGGCCCCAGGACCGACCCTTGGGGCACTCCGCTTGAAACCGGCTGCCAACTAGACATGGAGCCATTGATCACTACCCGTTGAGCCCGACGATCTAGCCAGCTTTCTATCCACCTTACAGTCCATTCATCCAGCCCATACTTCTTTAACTTGGCGGCAAGAATACTGTGGGAGACCGTATCAAAAGCTTTGCTAAAGTCAAGGAATATATCAAACAAATAAAACGTAAGTTTTCCTGGTTTAACTGAAGTGAATTAAAAGCATTTGGCCATCCGTGATGCTGGCACAAAGTTTTAACAGAGTCTAGGATCCGAGTAGAGAAATTATAGTAAACTAAAGTAAATCAATCTGCATATTCACAGTGCAATTAGCAAAACTGAAAAGTGATTATGAAAATCCCTGCATTCTAACTGGCTGACAGACTTTACTAGCTGGAGTACATGGACTGAATACTGTAGTTATTGTTCTAACTGTACAATGATTATGCAGATCAGACATCCAGAATCAGAGTGCCAGGAACTGAATAACTAAAACAAAATGTACCATTTTGTGTAGTAAGAGCAACTGTGTCTGGCAGACTGCAGAAATGCTGCAGTTGGTGATGCATAACCATATGGTTTCTTAGTTATGTAGTTCCAGGTTCTTCATTTCTGCAAGTGTAATATCCATAATCATTGTATAGTTATTGCTCAAAAATATGCAGATCCTCATAATCTGATTGGCTAACAATCATTTTTAGCCCAAGTGCAGGGATCTGAATAATCAGAGCGATTCCAATCACTGTCTCATTAGCTCATGTAACAAAAATTTTTTAGTCTGTGTGTAAAACAAACATGGCAGCCTCAGATTCTCATTCCTTTCAGCTCCAAGTTCTACATGGAAAAAAAATCTCAGAAAAACACAAAAATGGGGCTGCCAAACTGTTGAAAGGAAAACAGTTTTAACTCATTTCCCTTCCTATTCATGATAGGTATTTTACAGCAGCAGAGCATCTTGCAGTCTTTAACGCATTTATCCTGACAATATGAAGCAGAGAGACTGTCCAATGTGACAGGAAGTCTGTGGCAGAGAAGGAATTGAATTTAAACTTAACTCCTAGACTATTGCCCTAACCACTGAGTCATCCTTCCTCTATTAAATTATTTTGGACCATCTCTCTTCATATGTTAGCTAGGCTCTTATATCTACAGTATTTGTATGTTTCTTTTTGTATTTTGGAGTTTTTCTTCCCAACTGTAGGAGAATTTAAAGAAGTCCTGCTGAGAAGTGCCTTGCTGACCTGTAGAAAAGGAAGGTCCAAAAGAATTCATTTACTTTTCAATAGTTTTATAGCCCTTTTTTTTAAATTTCTTTTTCGTTTTGAAGTATGAATGAGCATTTCTGCATAACTTGACCATGCTTCCAGTTAACCTGAAAATAATCACACCCTGGGCCAATAAAGTCAGCAGCCCTGGATTCTACTCAGCTCTTACAAACAGGAACACATCTAATTATTATTATAATGCTGCTTTGGAAATTAGCTAACTTGCAAGTTGCAATAATCAGTATGGAAAACAAGCACAAACTACGATACAAGTTTCCATACCAGGCCAAGGATCGTTCTCTCTAGTTCTGCAACCCATTTCTCACAATATGCAAAACCTGATGTTTTCTATTTTGCTAAGTATTTGACTAATCAACTTGTTTTCAAATGTGTGCAATGAGATGTTAAAACTCTAGGAGTATAATTAGGGCCCTACCAAATTCACGGTCCCTTATGGTCAATTTCATGGTCATAGGATTTTAAAAATCATAAATTTCATGATTTCAGCTATTTAAATCTGAAATTTCATGGTGTTGTAATTGTAGGGGTCCTGACC
>NW_020680227.1:0-3811 GCF_002925995.2 Terrapene triunguis | reverse complement strand
AAGAAGTGGGTATTCACCCACGAAAGCTCATGCTCCAATACGTCTGTTAGTCTATAAGGTGCCACAGGACTCTTTGCTGCATGTTCAAAATTGTTAATGATTAAACATTACCCTTGAGAAAGATGCCTCTGGCATGGCCAGATGCTACACACTCCATTTTATGGAGCACACAGTATATACTCAATACATAGAATAAAAAAAATGCATTGGGTCACATTGCACCAGGCCCTGCACTGATGCCAACTCAATACAAGGAGTAACGTCAAAGAAGAGATCAGAGTACAAGGAGCTTTATGTGTTGGTCACATTCCTGCTGGGAAGTGATGGTGCTCATGGCTAGCATCCCCAAAGAGGAGGAGCAAGAGGAAGCAGGGCTGTGGCTGGGATCGACAGTCACAGAGAAGAATGCATGGTCTACTTTGTTCAATGGAGGCAGAGTTGTCACTGAAACATGTTCCATCCCATTTTCAAGCCCCTACTTGGATATCTGTGTTACGCAGCCAAAATTCTTCTGGGGGTGCCCACAACATAGTGGCCTCTTTTCACCCCCCAAACAGGCTGTGGCTTAAAAGCTACAGTCTAACCCTTTGTCAAGAAAGTCAAGCATGAAATGAAATAATTTTAAAATGGGTTTGTTTCTTTGTTTTTTTTCTATTGCATTTTCAGGAACTGAGCTTACAAAAACCCTAATACGGTGTACAGTAAATACACATTATACCATCATGTTAGCAAAGAAATACCTTTTTTAATATTAAATTGTGGAGAAGTCCAAAGTAAAAATGATACAAAAGTGAGAAAAATCAGGTACCTGCATAGTCATAAGCTTGTCAATTTTTAATTGGTTACCATAACATGGTTTGTCTCCCTTTACAAATGTTTTTATGATAAAACATTTGACTTTTAATAATTACAAAAAGGCAACTGGAATACTATACAACCAGACTTGCAAAAAAATAGGCTAACCTGAGGTACCTATGTAAACTGGAAATGAAAAAGGATTGTCTTTTATTTGTTTCATACTGCTGATCTGGAGTGAGTTACAAAGATATAATTAATATTAATTTTTGGTATAAATGTTTCTATATGTTTTGGTTAAGGACGTTTCCTTAAACTTTCATTATTAATTATTACTATTATTTACTAATTTTAATACTGGGTCTCCCTGCATGTCCCAAGTTGTGCTTCTGCCTCATAGTAAGGAGGAGTTAGCACTTGACTGAGCCTTCATCTTTACTAATTTTGTTTAGCCTTCTCTGTATTTCCAATATGGAACAAAAATTCTTAAGTGGTGTGAATATGGCCTGGGTCAGGTTAAGATCATCATGGATCATCTCACTTAATCAATTCCTTGCCACTGCAGGGTCCTTGGGCATTGTTGCACCTCAGGTCTCTCTGTTCTCTGCCTGTGGAACCCTGAGGCCTGGTCTACACAAAGAAATGAGATCGGTATGACTACATCACTCAGGGGTGTGAAAAATCCAGACCCTTGAATGATGTAGTTAAGCTGACCTAAACCCAAGTGTAGACAGTGCTAGATCGATGGGAGAATTCTCCCATAGACCTAGCTACCACCTCCTGGGGAGGCTTTGACTGAATATACTCCTGTCTTCACACCCTACCCACTACTGTAATCATTTTTGGACAATGCATGTCTTGTGAGGCATCATTTAAAACTCACAATTTGCTGATCAGTAATATCACGGTAAAATGCACATAGCAGCATTTTATATGAAGATATAAATGTAAACTGAAATCATGACTAAAAGTATGTTTTCCAGATAAGTCTGGAACCAATTCCTCAGAAGCAAAGGGCAAGCTGATGCCTCAGCCAGGTGTAAAAAAGGCTGATGGACCATTACCTGCTAAGTGGCCATTCTTTAACAGAAAAAGGGGCAGGGACAAAAATCTACATCTTAGCAAAGAAACAGTATGGAATTTCTTTCCACTCAGACTGCTTGTTGCCTTGCTCCCAGCTGGGAATGCTTCTCAAAAGGGGGACAGGACTATAAAAAGAAGGGGCAGACACCCCATGACACCCGTCCTCTCTCTCCCTGCCCACCACATTCTCTGCACCTGAAAAGACAAAGAAAGCAGCCTTTGGACTCAGGGCAGAGGAGGGGTCCTGACCTAAAGAGTTTGGTTAGTAAGACTGCAGAAAGCACATGGTGAGAAAACTTCACTTTGAATAGTTTGTTAAGTTTGATAAAATGCTACTGGTGCCTTTCTTTTCCTTTGTAACCATTTCTGGCTTTTATACCTCATTACTCATACTCACTTAAAATCTCTCACCTTGTAGTTAATAAACTTGTTTGATTATTTTATCTAATCCATTGTGTTCAAGTTGAAGTGTCCGAGTAACTCCATTAGGGTAGCACATTGTGTGCATATTATTCCCTTAAAGAAATAATGAACTTAATATATTTGTACTGTGCAGGAGATGGCTGGGTAGTAAAGGGCCTACATTTCTGGGGGGCAATCTGGGACTGGGTGTGTGTTGCGGTCACCCTATGGTAATATTTAAGGCTGGCTGCAGCACATGCACACATAGTTGGGAATGACTTACATGGTTGAGGCTGTTCGTGAGCAGTCCAGGTTGGAGGCTACAACAGCAAGGTATTGTAAAGGGCACCCCAGGTTATATGGCAGGGTGAAACAGCTACTCATTGATCTGGATTGTACCCTGATGTGTCACAAAGGTAGATTACCAATGCTGACAAGAGAAGCCCTCCCATAGGCATAGATAGGGTAGCCCTCCCATAGGTATAGCATAGTCAGGAGTTGCAATGTCAAAGATGTCATACCTGCACATATACCGATACCCAATGTACCATGAAATGGGTACCTGAGTTGGAAAATGAAAGGTAACGCTGATGGCAGTGCCACAAATTCCTATGATCCATCCTCATGTGTGTAAACCACAAAGCACCAAGTCACCAGAAGTAGTAATGGTGCAGTGTGCGCAAGTAGAACCAGGACCACAGCATAGCTTGACTCTACATCCGAAGTGGGGACTTTGCTCAGTAATGTACAGTTTATACATACATCCGTTATTTTAAATCTTTCCCATTGGAATAAGGCTGAATTTGGCCAATGAGTAAAAGCAAATGTATCATTGTTGTATACCTCATTGTTAATAGATATAATAGCAAGTTATCAGGAAAAGGTGTGAGATCCAGTGGCTGGGCACAAGACTGTTTTGCAATCTGGTATTTTTCAAACTACACAGATCCAAAGTTTATTTATTGGTTCTATCTCAGGATTATTTGGATCAGGGACATCTATTTGAAATAGGGCGGCTATGGAACAGATAAAACGACGTAACTATTTCAAGCATCCGGCAATGGAAACAGTTTCTAAACCCATAATCCATGGCACTGAAGGCCTGGTTACTCAGGAAAGGTATACCGTGTATAATATGTATGACATTGCTAAACAGATTCATAGATTCATAGATTCCAAGACTGGAAGGGACCTCGAGAGGTCATCGAGTCCAGTCCCCTGCCCGGGTGGCAGGACCAAATACTGTCTAGACCATCCCTGATAGACATTTATCTAACCTACTCTTAAATATCTCCAGAGATGGAGATTCCACAACCTCCCTAGGCAATCTATTCCAGTGTTTAACCACCCTGACAGTTAGGAACTTTTTTCCTAATGTCCAACCTAGACCTCCCTTGCTGCAGTTTAAACCCATTGCTTCTTGTTCTATCCTTAGAGGCTAAGGTGAACAAGTTTTCTCCCTCCTCCTTATGACACCCTTTTAAATACCTGAAAACTGCTATCATGTCCCCTCTCAGTCTTCTCTTTTCCA
>NW_020680226.1:0-2785 GCF_002925995.2 Terrapene triunguis | reverse complement strand
CCCAACCCACATGGTGAATCTCTGAGGCAAGAAAATCCGCCAATAAGCTCAGGACCCACCAAGATAGAGGAGGAACTTTGTCACAATACCTATTAGGCACAGACAATGCCCATACTGTAGCATTCTAGTCAAGGATTATCTTATAATAAGCTAATCATAGACCTTGCCCAAAAGATCATAACATTTAGAATGTTTCATTGTCTCCTCCCTCACTCCCACTGCTTATACAATTCCCACCTCTTCTCTGTGCCTTTGTGTCTTCTACAGAGGAGTGCAACCATCTCCTCCAAAGCTCCTCACCTCTGTAACAGCCTTCCTGTGTTTTTCCACTTCATTGGTCCATTGTCTGTTTCAGATTTGATTGGAGAAACAAAGCTGTTCCCCCTTAATTCCTCTCTCCATCTGTTTCTGTGCATTTTATCTCAGTAACTTTTATTTAATTTTGGGATACAGGGCCTGATTCTCCTGTAAGCAAGAGTTCTCAGGATTGTGTCCTTAAGTTGTGCTGTACTGGACTGCATTTATCATAGGCTTTCATCCCTGTACAACTAAAGTCAATGGGTGCTTTGCCATTGACATCAGTGACTGGAGGACCAAGTCCATGCAACATATATTGCAATACATCTGGTGACTGTATTTTTAATGTAAAAGCTACTTTTCATTTAATGTAAATGATAGGGCTCCAATATCCAATGAGTACATTCTTTCTTAATCTGTGCCATGCAAAAAGCTTTTTCATTTACTGTACATTTAGTTCATGTGCATAAAATGAAGTGGGACAGTTAAAATGGGCAAATGTAGTATCTGATGATTTAGCATATTTTATTTACATCATTATAAGACTATTAGATGTAATATTGTCTGCTTCTGTCATTCTCTCTGTAACATGTTTGAAGATACAGGGAATAAATAGAACCCAGGGTGAGCAAATAAATGAGAACAGAATTGGCAGAACACCAACTCGGCTTTATTTGACTGAAAGAGAGATGTGTTACATGGCCTGTTTGTTTAAATTACGCCAAAAGCTGAGATACACCAGGTGTTGGAGAACATGGAATAGAGCCCTTAAAGTGTTCTGAGAAATCCAAGTCTGTGGCTAGCCAAAAAATACAGCCAGCAGATTTACAATTTTTGTTCAACTCACCAAAGTAAGAGTGTATCATACACTTTTCTTTATTTTTTAAATGTACTAATCCCCACAACGGTCTTAAAGTCAATAGCAGCAATTCAGCATCTCTATACCTTTCTGTTACTGTAGCTGTAGTATATGTAACTGTATCAGATTATTCTAAATCCTGTATTACTCATGAATGATTATTTAATGCTGTAATGCTATTAGACAATTCCATAACAGAAGACTGAATCCAGCAGATCTTATTCTGGCAAAACTTCCATTGAATCAGGTCACAGAGGAATTCAGCCCTGCCCCTTCCTGCCCCTATATGCCTCCTCCCCACCTCCAATCAAGGCCAGAAATGGGTGGAGTGGGTCACATAAAGCCCCGTGAATTGTCAGCTAGTCATTTAGAACTAGCTTATAGGTACGTCCAGTGCCATGAAGAAAACTTAGCAAGCTCTAGCTCAAAGCTTTAGATAAAGATTTATTAATGTCAACCAAAACAACAAATGATTCAGAGGGTAACAACTTTTACTCATGAGCACCCTAAGCCAGATTCACACCAGCGACCTAGAGCCAAAAGACTCTCACTCTCTAATTATATGATCTGTTATCAGTTTATCTGCCAATAAAATAAAGGGTAATACATGAGGCATCTCTAAGGTGGGGTAGTCAATAGGTGGACCACAGGCCAAATCCGGATCACCAGATGCTTTTGAACAGACCCCAAAATCTTTTTATTTACTTTTTTATTATTATTTTCTCTGAAGTCTGACTTTAATTATATCTTGACAAAAATAATTGACTACTTCTGCTCTACAGAACATCTAAAAGATGTGCTCTAGTTCAAAGACGAATTAGTTCAAGAAGTCCTGTGTTATACAGGAGGTCAGTCTAGCTTATCACAGTGGTCACATCTGGCCTCATATGAATAATGAACTGCACCAAGCTTTTTATTTGTTTTAGTGATTTTTTTTTCTGTGCCACTGCATATGTCTACACTTCAGTGTAAACTCAGGCTCAGACTCTGTCTTGAGTCCAAAGCCCACTTCCATCTACATACAAATCTCCCAGACACAGGCTCAGGACCCCAGAAAGGTGGAGTGTTTGAACCCTAGTTGTTCCAGAGGGAGACCTGGCCAAATTGTATGCAGGAGGCCACAATCCCTCCAGAATGCTGCTATCACTCACCTGGAGATTCTGCCATTACAGGGGAAAGGGAGAGGTCAAGGCAGGGGGACCCAGGCCCAGCCACTCCACCAGGTCTCAACCCAGGGCCCTACGGGGTTGTCAAAGTGTCCAGGTCAGTTACTGATCTACCCCAAGTTAGACTTTCCCTTGGGTCACTTCCTGCCAGACTTGTGCTCCTCTGTTTGGGGCATGGTCATTGTCTTAGCAGTCTCTGTTACCCCAAAGTAAAAAAAAGTGAGTGTGTAAGTAAATCCAGATCCCCGCTGCTGGAGCAGCCTTACCAAAGCTGTAATCATTCCTAGCATAGCTCCTAGCACCAGCCTTGCTTCTTGGTGCAGCCTTCAACTCCTTCCTCCACTTCTTCCTGGACAAACTATTCCTTCACCATTAGGACCTGTTGAAGGGTGGGGCCTGCCCAGGGCCGGCTCTGGCTTTTTCGCCGCCTCAGGCGAAAAAGCCTCCGGCCGCCCCCCCCCCC
>NW_020680225.1:0-1290 GCF_002925995.2 Terrapene triunguis | reverse complement strand
AAACAGGGAAACCATAGGTGAAAAGAAGAGCCTCTCTCACTAAGTGTGGTTACCATTACAATTTAGTAAAAAATATCAATATCTAAAAGCATAGATACTCACTACTGCTTCAGTCTTATAAACCCTTTAGAACTGTAAAACCCCACTTTAAAGGGCAAAGGGGAGTCAAAGTTTCCACTCCACAGCTCAGCAATCTGGGCTGACCCATTAAAAAGAGAAGCTAAAATTAGGGCAATAGAACTATCTGTTTTCTCTTATATCCTATGGGTCAGTGCAGACAGTGGGAACTGTAACAACAGTCAACAGACCACAATATACAGGGCTTCCTTGCAGGCATGCCAAACTGGCAGTGGCAAGAGAAACGATGTAGGAATGCCTAGGTTTACAGCCCTGCAGAGTTCTAAAAGGAAAGCATCTCTCTCTTTCTGCCTGTGAGATGGCTAAAACCCTGTTAGAGTGGGCTCTGATGGTTGGAAGGTGATACCTGCTTTAGAACACAGAGATGAGAGAATGACTCAGAGGTGTATCTGGTGATTAACTCCTTCAACTCCCTCTACTGCTGTAAGATGAACAAAAGGTCAGATGACTGCTTCTAGGGCTTTTTTAAGCCTGACCCCCAGTTTCTTCTTTACATTAAAGGTATGCAGTAATTCTCATTATTTAGAAAGGATCAGAGAAAAGGAAGGACTCTCTTCAGCCAATCTGTCAGGGAAAGGAACATGGGAAAGGAATTAGTGAGGGGCCAATTTGGTTATCATTGCATTTTGATTAAAGATTCAGTAAAGATCTTTGAAGGGAAGGGTCTGAAGATCTTCCATTCTCTTAGCTGAACTGATGGCCTCTAGAAAAACTGTCTGAAGGGTGGAGAATCTTTTGGAGACTTGTCTTAGGGTATGTCTACACTACGAGGGTAATTCGATTTTACTTAAATCGAATATGTGGAATCGATATTGCAAAGTCGAACGTGTGTGTCCACACTAAGGACACACTAAGGACAGTAATTCGACTTTGTGAGTCCACACTAAGGGGGCGAGCGTCGATATTGGAAGCGGTGCACTGTGGGCAGCTATCCCACAGTCCCCGCAGTCCCCGCTGCCCATCGGAATTCTGGGTCGAGCCGCCAATGCCTTCTGGGTAAAAAAAATTTGTCGTCATCCGTCCGTCACTAACGCCCTCCCTCCCTCCATGAAAGCGCCGGCGGGAAATCAGTTCGCGCACTTTTCTGGTCAGTGACAGCGCGGACGCCACAGCACTGCGATCATGGATCACGCTGCGACCATCGCTGCACTT
>NW_020680224.1:0-3958 GCF_002925995.2 Terrapene triunguis | reverse complement strand
CCACTTGACTCCAGGAACTGAGGCGTTAAGGAAAACAATAATTATCATGAGATTCATGACAAAATCATGAGAGTTGGCAATACTGCATCTTTGGCATCCATGACCAGACAAACAAGGAAACAGAGCTCTTGCAAGCTGAGAAAAATGGGACCTTCAACAAAGGGGTGTTGAAATCGCTGGAAACTGAATATAGATAAGCAACATCTTGAATAAAGCCTGTAGCTTGCTACATTAAGTTTTAGACTCTTAGAAGCATATTTTGTTTTGTTTTACTCCTTCATTCTTTGAACTCCCTTAATCCTAGGTATATTTTGTTAATCCTAGGTATATTTTGTTTTTTTTGTTCACTATAAACCAACTCAGTGCGGAGTTTCAAGGAAAGGAGGTACTCACTCCAGTTAAGTTAAAAAGCCATGATGTGGTTTTTGTTTCTTTAAAGATCTAACTGTAACCCTTCTGCCCATCTAAGTTGGCAGCAACAAGGGCCGGGTTCTGTATCTAGGGGTTCCGTTTCAATAACACAATGCAAAACCGGCTCGAGCCCCCACCCAGTGACCTGGGACAATTACATACCACCCCCCTGGGTACCTCTAAGAGGCAATACTTCCCCTCTCGCAAGCACGGAGTCTGAGTGTAGCAGAAAATGTTTAATAACATGAGGTAAACGACATCAGCATAAAATTGGAAAAACACCACAAACAGGATTCATAACACAAACCATGAGCAAAACCCGCCCCAGCAAATTGGGCTGTGTCCTTTCCCTTTGGTTCTTGAATCCAGCAACTCAAAAATCACCCAGAGTCCCCAAAGTCCAACATCCCTAAAGTCTCTTGGGTCCAGCAACCACCCAAATTCCCAAAAGTCCAACAACCCCCAAAGTCTCTGTCCCTGGTCAGTGCAGCCCCAGAGTAAAAGGGGGGGCCACGCAGGGTGTTAAGGGGCACCTTACGTGATCCGAGGCTGGCCAGCCGTCTGTTTCTCCGTGGGGGTTCCGCCGCAGCCTTTACCACGAGCCAGTCCACTTTCCTGCCATCCCACGAACTGCTCCGCTCTACAAGCTGCTCCGCTCCACTCCGCTCCGCTCACCGACCTGTGAGCCGTTCCAGCCGTCCCCGCAAACAGCTCCACTCACCGTTCCTTGGGCCACTCCAACCGGCCCCACAAGGCTCCACGCCGCTCACTGCTCCTCCAGTCGTCCCCACAAATTGCTCCGCCAGCTGCTGAGCAATATAGCTTCAGGCTCCCCCACTAGTTAACACAGCCTCAGTGATCTCAGCACTTAATAACATCAGCTCTTTTGTGATTTCAGCTCTTAGTGATTTCAGCTCATAGTATAGTAGGGGAGCCCCAGTGCTGGTGCACCATTGGCCCAAAGTGAATTCAGCTCAGCAGCCTGTAACTAGACTCCTAAGGGAATCAAAGTTCGCTCTGATATTCAACCGTGGAGAGAGGAGGTGGTGCAATTGGTGTTTCAAACCCTCAGAGGGGGCCCATACCATCAGGTACAAATACCTGTCCCCATCCTCTCTCAATTCACTGGGTTTTGTAACCCATGCCCCTTGTCAAGCAAGTGCTACTTAGGTAATGGTGAAGGACTCACTCAGTCCTTCTGTCATACAACAGTTCCACTGGCCTTGATTCACAGAATCAGGGTAACAAAACTTCATTCCTCCTGCCCCAATAATAGAGAAACTGGGGATCCCACACCAGCCAAAGTAACCACTTTCAGTTGCTGTGTTTCATGCCAGGCGAGTGGGTGTGCCTATGCAAACAAGATCAGCCCCTGGAGTTCTTTTCCACACTCGCCATAATTCACCACCAGATGTCAGGGTAGAGCTCATCCTGACTCTGCTTACATAACTAACCGTACTGTGAATCTGAACTGTCCAGCAGAGTACTAGACAATACAGAGTACACGGTTTGGGGAAAATCCAGGACTGGGAGTGTATTAAGGATCATCTTGCTGGTTGTAGCCAAGGCTGGTGGAAGCCAGAGTGAGGCTGTAGAAAGACTGCTGGTGCTGGGTTCAGAGCTGTTTAGGCACAACACTGCAGGGGGACCTGCATGCTTGTTGGTTGGTTGTGAGCATCCCATGCTGGGAGCTATAACAGCAAAGCACTGTGAGGCACCCAGGGTTGCAGGACAATTGGTGACACAACCTCTCACTGGTCTGGATTAACCCCTGTACCTGTCTCACATGCACTGAAGTGCGTGTTGTCACAGTGTCACTGTTCTGATGCCCAAGCTAACCAGATTAAAGCTAGCTCAGATGTGTCAGCTAGATATGGAATCACAACCAGTTATTGCAGTGTATACATAACCATACAGAACCATGAAAGCTTCCTTGCTTTCAGACACACAGTGGCTGACTGTCCTACCATGGAGATCTTAAGAGCAATAAAATTCAGAGCAGTACTTTAGGCATTGTTTCAAAACCAGATTTCACAATTTTCTGCCATTAAAGGCCAAAACTTGCTCATATTACTCCAAAAAGAAAAATCCCAAACGTTGTCAAAGGGAGTTTTGCATGAGTAACACAAATATGGTTGATTTACCAGCACTGCTAAAGACCACAGTCCTTCCTGTCATTCCTTCTAATTTCTAATGGCAGCAGTAATTTAGGCAGGCAATATTTTAATTACATGATTGCTCAAGTTCAACCTGTGGCAAGCTGGTCTTTCCCAAATTCAGTCTTGCTTTTGGATTCATTTGATAACTACTCCAGGTCTGACGTTTTTCAAATTTCCCCTCTGTTTCATTTCTCCATGTGTTTGCCACTGAACCAAGAACATTCTACATTGTCTTCTTGAAATTAGTGTTCAAATGCTGTGACCAGATAATTGAATGCTTAATGGAAAATCCCTAAAGTATGTGCTTTGTGGTACATTTAGCCTGGATTGTCAAAGGGACATAAGGGAGTTGAGTGGGAACTCCCTCCCTCCGGCTCCTTTGAAAATTCCAGCCTTCCATGTTATTGTCTAGCCATTCAAGACTGATGATGTTTTTGGTAAGGCTGACTGGATTGTAGGATTCTAATGAATTTCGAGATTATTGTTCAATGCTGTAAATAAATTTACTGGACTAGGGAGAAGGAGGATTTCAGAATCTCCCCACAAAGTCTAGCCTGGTCATAGACAGTGACCTCCAATTTTCAGGCCAATCTGACTTTATTTATTGGGTAGATCTTAGAAAAGCGCAGCTTCAACCTAAACAAAGAAGAGGAAATTGACTCCATAATATGATCTGCGATGGAGTGAAATTATTTAGGCAAACTACAATGAAAAGGGACATTTTCTCAGACATAATTACTTCCCCATTTGCCCCCTTCCTAACATTTCTTGCAAGCTAATGAAAAAAAAGAAAAAACAAAAATAACCCTGACATGGTTGTAGTGTATATGAATAGGGGAGTATCTCTCTAAATAGTTTGTGAGTCCTTTAGTGTCTCCCTCTGTTTTCTATTTATGAAGCTACCAGAAAACAGTCAGAGTAACAGTACATATATAGAGAGGCTTTTCATGTTTGTGTATTTTTAGTAAACATGATTTGGGATCCAACTGTGCCTGTATGGATTCTTCACATTGTATTGTAATGAACAGAATACTGTAACAAAAACAGCATCAGGCTTTAGGGAAAAAAATAGGACAAGCTTCTGATTTCAGTTGGTCTGATGTAAATTAGGAGGAACATCACTGAAATCACTCTGGATTTACAGTGGGGTAACTAAGGTCAGATTCTTACTATACTGAATATCCAGTTCTGTATTTTACATTATGGGATTCAAATGGCAAGAGCCTAGAGTATTTAGCTAAATTCCCCAGAAAAATTCAGGATGAAGATTAGTCATTGTACAATCTGAGGTGAAATCCTGGCTCCATTGACGTAAGTGGCAAGAGTCATAGATTCATAGATTTCTAGGACTGGAAGGGACCTCGAGAGGTCATCGAGTCCAGTCCCCT
>NW_020680223.1:0-1296 GCF_002925995.2 Terrapene triunguis | reverse complement strand
GCTGCGTATGCTACCTATGCCTAAGAATGGCCCTGAGCAGAGGTGTTAACGGTCCACTTACCTTGAATGGTCCCTTAGAATATGTGCTAACTACCTATGCTAACCAATCTGTTCCTCTTTGCATTTAGCTGTGATGCTGGGAATATCTTTCCCAGTCCTGAAGAACAGCTCTGTGTGACTCAAAAGCTTGTCTCTCTCACCAACACAAGTTGGTCCAATAAAAGATATTACCTCACCTGCCTTGTCTCTGGAAAAATAAGGCTTTATCAAACAATGCGGTGGTGCAGTAGAAACAATTGAAGCTCTGGCATGGTTATTTGTTTAGGAACAGAGCCAGATTCTCAGCTGGTGTTAACAGGCATAGGTCCTTATACCAGCTGAGGATCTGGCCTGTCATACTGCCTACTTGGTTATTACTGGTCAGGAGTTTTCAAAGTTGCTCACCATCATTGACCTAACTTTGCTCCTTCTGAAGTCACCTACCATTGAAAAATCCCACAATACATGTTCAGGTAGCTTTTTCTTTAACCTAGGTCACATGATGTTGCATTTTAACATGAAGTTATTGAGGACTATAAGTAGAATTTTCAGACTGTAATGTTTTGTTTTAAGAAGCATTTGAACCACTGTTCTGCTTCTAAAGTTTTATGGAGTTTTAATATATTTATTGTATCTCATGATCATAAACATTATTATTTGCTGGCTCTGGCAACAACAATAAAAGGGAAGGCCTTTGGAGCTTGTAGACAAAGGTGTTTGGACCTGGCATGTCTATTTAATCCTGCCCCACATCCAAATATATATATCAAACAAAGGGTTAACTGAAATGCAGGAAATGGGTTTATTTGCTCTTCACCCTCATGGAGATGCCATGAGCACAGCTTGCCTCCTTCCCTTTCTTTCTCCATCTGTGGAAAGGGCAGGGTTTAAACAATCTTTTTTCATCATGCTGAGCCCCAGTTTAAAACTGCAACACGCCCTCCCTGTGGACTACAGGGGCAAAGTGGTGCAGTGAGAATATGCTAGGGCCAGAGTTCAGAGATTGATGGACATAAATCACCCTCTGCTAGGTGCTAGTTCCCTTGGAACAATTTGTTAGGTGCCCAGGGACCATGGGGATGGGCACAGTGTAAAATCCTTAAATGAAAATATATATATATATATATATATTCCCAATGTATTGGGTGGTTCCAGCCAATCTCTCACTCTCCTGGTTCTGAGAAAGAGAGAGGCTGGAACCACCAGGAACCTGACTGATTTCTTCACAACTGACAGGAGAAGAGAGTTCCTGCTCAT
>NW_020680222.1:0-2567 GCF_002925995.2 Terrapene triunguis | reverse complement strand
GCTCCCCCATTAGCCTCAGCATCGCGTCCTGCCTCCGCTCTTTGCGCTCACTTAATTCTTTCCTGGCCTCTGCCACTGAATGCCTCCATGCATTAAGCTGTGCCCTGTCAGTGCGGGAGGACTGCATGAGCTCGGAAAACATGTCATCGCGAATGCGTTTTTTTCACCTTTTAATCTGTGATAACCTCAGGGATGGAGATGATAGGGGGCGTGTAGAAATATTCTACGCTCTACGATTTTGGGGGGACTGCATGGTCACCTGTACTGCTGAGTGCTGCTGAGTTCGTCATGCTAACCAAACAGGAAATGAAATTCAAAAGTTCCCGGGGCTTTTCCTGTGTACCTGGCTAGTGCATCGGAGTTCAAAGTGCTGTCCAGAGCGGTCACAATGGCGCTCTCAGGGATAGCTCCCGGAGGCCAATGCCGTCGATTTGCATCGGCACTACCCCAAATTTGACCCAGAAAGGTTGATTTTAGCGCTACTCCCGTCGTCGAGGAGGAGTACAGAAGTCAATTTTAAGAGCCCTTTAGGTCGATGGAACAGGGTTGGTTGTGTGGACACAGTCATTTTTAAATTGACCTAACGTGGCTAAATTCAACCTAACCCTGTAGTGTAGACCAGGACTCAGTATTCAGAGTGAGGTTTTTGTACAGGCTGTCTATGGCTTTCTAACACTGTGCCATCCCAATAGGCACAATAATAGGTAGCTCCATCATTAGGAGCTATTTCATGTACTGTTAGGGTAGAGATGGGCTGGTCAGGCTTCTTTTCACAATTAAACTTGTTCTCATCGGAATCTTTGTCAAATTCCAGTTTTTCAGGTGAGATGTACAGAATCCGTTCTGGAGCTTCACCAGGTCTGTGTCGATACAGTGTATAACAGCACTCCCGAAGTTCTGAATGCCAGAAGCCTCACAGACTATACGTGCAGTTTTATTTTCTGCCCTGGTAATGGACAACTGAGTTCGTCTCAGATGTATTTGTGCACATCCATCTAGAAAGAGAGCAAGAAAAGAAAACCAGAAATTAACATGAATCTGGAGCATGGTGATTTGTTACTCAGTAATGTACAACTGTGTAGAAAAGAGTAAAAAAGGAAACGTACAAGACAAAACGAAAGCCAGAATAATGATGTGGAGCAGCAACATTTTACAGGTTTTGCTTGGACCCGCATCTATGAGAAATGTGACTGTTGTGTTGGGATGGACAGAGAAGTGCATTTGAGGACAGGAAGTGACTTATTTAGTTAACACAGGATGAGGTTTTGCTGGCTGCATATCTTAAATTAGCATAAGTAGAGTTATGGCTGAAACTACTCCGAAGTTAATGTTCTTTGGTAAAAGTATCTGTCATGAAGCAAATTCTTCTGCTATCTTTAGACCAGTGTAGATTGCATCATGGAAGTCTAGGTAAGGAAGGATTGGTCTTCTAATTATATTACAGTGATTCCAAGAGGCCTGTGTCCGGATGGTGTGTGAGTTACTATACGTAGCAATATATGGAGTGACTGTCCCAAAGATCTTCAGTCTAAAAAGCTATGACTGTAACTAATTACAAAGATAACGGGACAGGCAGAGCCATGTTGATGGCACAGTGAAGACTAATTTTCTTGGGCGTTATTTTCTTTACCTGTTGAACATGGGAGGTGCAGCCCTGAGGGGTACTGTTGCCAGTACAGCACTCCGAACCCTTCTGAAGATATAAAGCACTTCCCAGGGTCCTGCTCTCGCTGAGTTTCCCAGATGTGAAGTAGTGGAATATCGCTTCGTACTTCAGTGTGATACTAGCCCTCTGTTCTTTAAGTAGAGTGGTATACAGCGGCTATTATATCTGTGTGCTAATGCCCTCTACTGAGATAGGATGGATCTGCAATTGTATATTTGCAGTCAATTTTGTCCTAGTTTTGAACAAGGGCCAACTCTACACTGATGTTTTTGTCAAATTAATTTACGAGTAACCTCATGTTTTCTTAAACACTTCTTTGTTTCCTTGTGATGAGAGCTAATCCAATCCATGATGTCTTTTCTATATTGTAGCTCCATTTCTTATGTCTTTCTAGCATCATTCAATACACAATGTTTCCACTTCGGCCCTTCTTTCAAATATCATCTGCAATCACATGCTTTCCCCTTGGGTTCTGAAGAACCTGACTCCATTTATCCTCATTGCTCTAGTAACTCACCTTAGTCTATCAAATCATTGGGGCAGGGACTCTTATACTGTGACGTTCCCTGAACATTCATGCTAAGATTGAAATTAACCAGCATAATATCAGTTCAAGCACAGGGTAACCTACTGTCACACCATGTGTTTTCTGCTGAACTGACTTCAGAGACTAAAGATAGGCTGGTCCTTCAGAACAAAACTTTGTAGTTTTTATAAAGTGAACAATAAGCTCTTTGTGGTTCAGGGCTAATTAAACAGCAGAAAAGCAACCAAAATAAATGTACTCCTGTTTCCATCGGAGGAATATGAAAATGTAAAGTAGCCAGGCTGGTTTGCAGTGCCATTAGGTGACTTGTGGTCTGATCCAAAGCCCATTGAAGTCAATGGAAAGACACTTAGG
>NW_020680221.1:0-1552 GCF_002925995.2 Terrapene triunguis | reverse complement strand
TGGCGCACACGCTGTCATCGGACAGGTAGGGAGCTGCTCTGTTATCATCTCAGGCATTATTTCTCTTCCTGCTCCTACTGACAGGCCACCGTCCGGGAAGGGTCCGTCGGGCTCACACAGTTGGAGGGAGTTTCCTGCTGTGCAGAGAGCTGTCCATGCTCACTAAGAGGAGATGCCCAGGCCCAGCCACTGAGGAGCCAACCCCTCCTCCTGCACTCCCCGGGATGGAGACGTGCCAGTTTTCTGGAGAATTCCAGCATTGTCCTGATTTCGATGGGTCACTCCACTTCCTCTCTGATCCAGTACAGGGCCAATAAATGACTTTGGGGCTCACTCCACATCCCTGGGTCATGAGGTCTGGCTGCTCCCTATTGCGTGAGAGAGGGCAGAGATGGAAAAGGCCCATGAGGCCCATCTGTCTGTACCCTGGAGACCAGTGCAGGATTGTTACCTGTAGTCAGATCCCTAGTTATTCCATGGCTGAGGAAGTGCTGAAAAAATGCACCCATCATTATGGAGCTGTGCAGCCGAGGTAAATCTCTTAAGATAGAAATGTCCAGCCCTTATTGTTGAAAAAAAAAATCATCCACACATGACCTGAGCGTAAATGCAGTGCAGACTGCCTGAGTGTGCAGACAGCCAGGAATAACGGCTCTGAGAGGGGTGAGTGCCTCTTTTCATCTCAATATGTTGTGAACTCTGAGTCCTGCGGGTTATTGCCGATCACTTTGCAGAGTCATCCAGCTGAGGTGTTTATAACACAATCCCCATGTGCCTAGGGGCCGTGAAACCCAACTGGACCCTAGCCAGAGGTCAAAACTCCGGCTTTCCTCGGCATCCTCTGCAATGCAGTTCTGCACTGACCACAGACAAATCTGTGTCACATGGGAGAGCAAATTGAAGAGCAGCATGAAAGAAATTGACTTTCTTACCCAATTCAGTTACCAGAGGAATACAGTGCTGGTTTTCATATTGATTTGAGTGTTTGATTTGTAAACCTTTCAGGTTTGAATTCCTTGAAGCAGCCACAGTGCTTTCCAGGGTCTGTGCTCAGAAGCTATAGAAACTCGGCAGCGTTGGCACAGAATTTCATCCAAACTTCCTGAAGACCTTAAATCCAGGCCATTTACTCTTGATTTGTCCAACCTAATTCTCAATGTCCCCAGGGCTTGACCACCATGTCCGACCTTCCTCACCAAACTTGGAAGTCCAATGACTGGAGTCTTTTGGATCCATCTGCAGTCTTCCTCTGCAGATGCCTGCGAGGACCAGCAGTGCTTAGATCAGCAAGAATGGAGAGAAGAGAGGAGGGGGATTTCAGTACTAGTTTCCTTCCATCTCTGTCCCACTGGGCAGTACAATCTCCCCTTCCAAGCTCCTGAATCCTCTCCTATCAGGGCATGTTCTGATTCAGTGTCTGACCCCGCCCACCACACTGCAGTAGGATTGAGCTGCTAAGAGACACTTGGCCAAACGCTGGGTCTCAGTGACACCCCCAAATAGCCAGAGTAACTCCAATGAGGTCAGGCAAGTTCCTCGGGACCGACCCTAG
>NW_020680220.1:0-6429 GCF_002925995.2 Terrapene triunguis | reverse complement strand
CCCCCCCCCCCGTCTCTTGACTGCCCCCTCCAGAACCTCCCTGTCCCTTCTCCGACCCCCTGGCCCCCTTACCCTGCCGCTCGTCCCGGCAGGCTGAGCAGCAGGGGAGGAGGAGCGGGGGAGGAGCTCCAGACTGCCGGAGGCGATCTGCGAATGCAGGGAGGGAGGGAGTGATCTCTGCTGCAGGGAAAGCGGAGGAGGGGCTCTCTCTGGCTGTCAGAGCCCCATGTAAGTGGCACCATCCGGCCGGCTGCCCTGTTAGCCGCGCACGCTCTGCATGGGGGGGGAGGGGAAAGTCCGGACATTTACAAATTCCCCCTGGATGCTATTTTTAGCTCAAAAAGCCGGACATGTCTGGGGGAATCTGGACGAATGGTAACCCTTTCTGTATATGACCATTCTGCATATGACAAAAGAATGGATCTGCAAGTGAAAAAGCTCCTGCTGGTACAAAATGCAGCTGCCCATCTCCTTCATGGTTTAGGCTGCCCTGAGCATATCAAGCCTTTTCTCCAGCCCCTCCACTGACTCTCAGCTTGCTTCTGCTGCCAGTTTAAGGCCTTCTTCCTGATCTTCAAAACAACTAATTGAACAGGTCCCAGCTACACTGGAAACTGCATTTCAATCTGTGAACTACCAAGACAGCTATGCTCCTCTGTGACAATGCAGATCACAAAGCCCACAATGAAGCATGAGAGCTGGGGACAAATCATTCTCAGCTAAAGGGATCTGGCTGTGGAACAAGCCTCCAGAGGAGATCAAATAAAAATTCTAGAGTTTGACCATCTTTAGGAAACACTGCACAGCCTTCCTTATTGATAAAACTCTTCTATCATAACTGCAATGACATTCACCGCCCCCTTAACTCATTCCCCCCCCCCCAAATCCCACCCAAGCAGAGTTTTTCATAAGCTAAAAAGGAGGAAGAACCAAAGTACTTTCCAAGTGCCAATCAATTTTATGTGCAGGGTGCTGAGGTACTGTGGTGGTGCAAAACCCCTAAGATATAGGTACAGGAAAGGATTGTAGGGGTCCAGCACTGTCTGCATATGGGCATCCTGCAATCTGCACATGAGAAAGATCTGCAAGGGCACTCTCCATTCTATATGCTGGAAAGGATAAGAAGAAAGGGGGACAGCCCTGAAGTCTGCACATTAGAAAGGATTGTGAGGGTGTTGTGCTGTCTACATGCTGCAAAGGCCAATTGGTTTGATGTGATCTGCTGCATCCCTCAGCAACATAGCACCACTGGTATAAATTGCCACTGACACCAAACCTAGGTGAACAAAAAGCTAATGTAATTTCAGCTGTGGGTGCACAGTTAGGAAAGATGTTTCCTGATGACATTCAACTGGAAAAAATGAAGGTGAGCTAAAAACACAGGCTGGAAAACAGCATTAGTTAACTTCTGAGCACTGAACATTGTTCTGAGATGATGTAAGGTAAAGATATGCATGGCAGTGATGTACCTTTGTCAACATCATTCAAATTACCTTTCATGAAGGCATCCCACCTGCTGTCCTTTTCTGCCAGAACCACTCTCTGCTTCATCCTTAGCTTTATTTGCATTTGAACTGGATTTCTTTTTTTCCTCCTCTCTGCTTTGGTTTCCCCTTTGGGCTGGTTGAATTAAAACCTGCCTGTCAGGTAGGGGGATAGGCAAAGAAGGATCACACTTGCTCCTAGTCATTTATTTTTTGTAAACTGTCTTCCCACCACCACCTTTTTTGTTCAGTTAGGTGTCTGTTCTAATATTCTGCTTAGGCTATCTCCATTAGATATGCTCAGAACACCATCACAGCTGTCACTTTCCTATTCCAAAGCATGCAAGGGAAGGTCAGTCATTGTGATGTATAAAGTCACTGGCATAAAAATCCTGAAATGTGATCAGCACCTACAACAGCGATAGCCTTTAGTGGGAGTGTTCAGTTCTTAGCATCCCTCAGAATTTAAACCACTGAGTTTCCATTTCTTTGTGTAACTCAGCTACTTTTTTCTTTCTTTAATTAACATCAGAAACATTTTATTGTCTTGCTTCCTTTGGTCCTCTAATTCATCCAGCCACATTATTCTGGGTGCATTTGGGTCTGTGCAGTGATAATGAGCTTGTCAGTCACAGCCTTCAAAGAATCATGGCTTCACAGTAACTAGAGCTGTCAAAGACTCATTGGAGCCATTTCTGTAGTCCCTCTCCCACAGAAGGCAGGATTTGTCAGTGCTTAGTTTAACGACTTGTAAAATTTGCACTGTTACTTTCTTGCTTTGTGTGTGGCATGATTTTTCAGGGCCAAGGTTGAAATAATTTCATACTGAAATGACAGGTTACCACCATGTCACAGGGGCTATCTGGAAAGACTAGATCTGATTAAGTAAAACCACCCACTGACTCACTTTCTGGTCTAGCTTTATGACTGGGAGACTGCTCCTTGAAACAACACTTTCATTGCCAGACACGCTGTTCTCATTCTGTGAGATAGGAGCTGCTTGGCTTACAAATAAATTGGGGATTCTGAGACTGTTAAGGTGCAAGGTCCTGTTCTCCCATTCTGTACTTGTGGTGTTTTCTGATATCTAATGGAACCTTATACTACTGCTTTTATTCTATCTGCAGTGCTTATTTTGTTAACAGGTCTGTTCCCCTACCTGATAAGTCTGCAAGTCCATTGGCTGAGCTAATCTGGCAATGTTCAGCAATTTTATTAGAACAACTTCCGCTGGTGAGAGATAACCGTTTGAGCTGAAGAAGAGCTCTGTGTAAGCTCAAAAGTTTCTCTCTCTTACCAACAGAAGTTGGTCCAAAAAAAGATATTACCTCCCTGTCACGGGGCGGGACTCACCCCTGCGGCGCCTCCTGCTGGTCATCCAGGGAATTAGCGTTTCCAGCCTCCGGAGCGCCCTCTGCAGGCCGGTGTCCCGCTTGCCACTGGGCCCAAGTCCCTCCTGGACCCCAGTGCCCCTTTCAGGCCAGGGTGCTACCCCCAGGCAGTACCCCCACACATCTGGGTCTCCCCTTCCCAGGGAACCCCCACCTTCTATCCCCACCTTGCCTCAGACTATCACTACTGCAAGTTTCTATCTAGCCCCTGTTCACTGGCGCAGACTGCAGTGTAAATGCCACTCATCACCGGCAAGGGGAGTTTGGACCTGCTGCCTCTGCCCACCCTTGGGCTGCCCCTCTGCAACCCTAGTACCCTTTCCGGCCTTTAACAAGGCCTGCAGCCTGGGGTGTTTCCAGGCTGGAGTTCCCCCAGCTCCTCTAGCCTTCCCCCAGCCCTGCTCCACTTTAGGTACTCTTTCACAGCAGCCAGGCCCTTCTCCCTTAAGAGCGAGAGGGAGAGTCCTCTCAGCTCCTGTCTTCATTGGCTTTTATAGGGCCAGGTGCAGTCTGATTGGGGCGTGGCCCAGCTGCGGCTGCTTCCCCAATCAGCGAGCCTTTAGCTCGCAGCCCCAGCCCTCTCCCAGGGCTGGCTTCAAGCCCTTTCAGGGCAGGAGTGGGTAACCATCCCGCTACACTCCCCCACCTTGTCTCTCTAATATCCTGGGTCCAACATGGCTACAACAACATTGCATACGATGTTCGGCACTAGTAATCTGAGCTCAAACTCTGAACTGGCACATCATGAGAGAGGTTTGTTTTCATGTGGATTCATGCATAACAGGCTGTTCAGTTTCATAGATTATTTTCATAATGCAAGGAGCCACCACTCTTGTCTCCTTCCGTCTTGGCTGCATCAAAGTACTCATGATGAAAGAGAAGACTAACTTCAAGGTTTCGGAGGAAATGTAGGGTAATGACATTTTAGAGACTAATCACAGTCTTTGCTCTCACTTGGGTGAAGGGGATTAGTGCTGGTAAGCATCCCTGGGGGTTGGAGATGGGGAGGGTGAAGGTAAGACCCTGACCCCACTCCCTCTACCTGCGGCAGTGGCTGCAGAGAAGAGCATCTTTAGTGTGACACAGCAGTTGCACTCCCTGGGTGACTCCAGTGCCTTCTACTGGGCTATGCCTGAAAGGCACAGGAACCCTTTGTATTGTACTAGTCATAAAAAACAAGCCAGCCCTTGCTCTGTTGCACTGCCATCTGTGCGCCCTGGGCAGCGCTAGCTACAATTCTACATTCTTGTCCATGAAACTTTATTCTTCCACGTTTGGATCATTCCATTCCATCCAGTTTCCTCTACACAGTTTCCACTGACATTGTTCTGAGTGGCACTTCCTCCTTTTGATTCAGTTTATTTATGCATTCTGCCTCTGCCTGGTTTAACATACTGCTTTTCTGCTTAGCCAGCCAACTGTGCCTTCATCTCATGACTTGGTGCTAGTGTTTAATCTGCCTATATTTCTGCAACAACATGCCATTAAATTAAATGTAAACTGTTCTGCCAGGTTTTAGCTCAGGCAATGTTGAGTGGAAATGGTAGAGCAGTCATCACTGAAAGGTGAGGGCAGAAAGAGAATGACAGAGAGCCTGTGCTCATGCAGATACTGATGAGGACTCCTTTCTTCAGATCCAAGGATCAGTGTTAAAAGACTCACCACCCAGAACACGCATCATGGCAAGACCCGACACTGCAGCAGCTCTGTCCCATTTCTCATCCTCTGGTGGCCCGTTCAGTGACTTCCCTCGATTTCCTTCTCCAAGATGGTTCTCTTGGCCTTCCCTACACATGTCGGTGTTGGCGATGTGGTCTGGCTCTCTGGCCAGTCACTAAACAAATTTAACTCCTTCCAGGGTAACAAAAGTCCAACTAAAAGTCCATACAAATATCCAAAAACAAGCATCTTCTGCCTCTCTCGGGGTACTCATTAGCCTGCTTTCTCAGCCCCTTCCAGATTTCCTTTAAGTCTTTTCCTGCTCTTTTAACAGAACATTACCTTTCTCCCTAGAGGCCTCTTTTCCTAGCAGCTTCCCAGAGCCTCCTCTCCCAGGGGACTCCCAGCTGCTCCTGATTCCTGTTCCCCTCTTCTTACTGACAGCCTGGGTCATTATAGGGAACACCTGTCCCCTTGTCAGCTGTATCCAACTCATGAACAGGGCTGGCTGACCCCAGGCATCTGGCCTTTAAAGGGGCCAGACTATCCTGTTACTGTCAGATTATGGGAATGAGTAAGAAGCTTCCTATTTGCCCCTCCTTTCAAAGTGGTCAGTCACAATTGAACTCTCCTTTCTATTGGCCCCTGGAGCACAAGCCATTCCAAAGGAAGCCATGGCCCTGTCCCAGCAACAACCAACTGAATACCTGTGAGTCTCTCACTGCTCCCTCCAACGCAGGGGTTCCCAAACTTGGTTCGCGGCTTGTTCAGGGTAAGCCCCTGGCGGACTGCGAGATGCTTTGTTTACCTGAGTGTCCACAGGTACGGCCACTCGCAACTCCCACTGGCCGCGGTTCGCCGTTCCCGGCCAATGGGAGCTGTGGGAAGCAGGGAACTGGGAACTGCGAGCAGCTGAACCTGCAGACGCTCAGGTAAACAAAGTGTCTTGCGGCCCGCCAGGGGCTTACCCTGAACAAGCCACAAACCAAGTTTGGGAACTCCTGCTCCAGGGTGACATGGGCAAAGCGCTGAGCCAACGTATGGCTATGTCAGAGTGCCACAACAGAGCTTCATGCTTCTTCCATCAAAGCTGAGACAATGGGTGTTGCTTGCACATGTGTAATTAGTTGTCTAATCAATGCCCCACATGTCTGTTGTCAGGAGAACTGTCTTACCTACCTACATCCCATAGTCAATAAATAAGATAGGCCGTAATTTGAGAGTCTATATTTTTGCCAGGTTTACATCAAGCAAAATGGCCAGGGAGTGTGTGTTCTTTTTCCATAGGGCAGGTGAGATTACATTGGAATTTATGATAGACAGCAGGATAGAGATCAGCAACACTCAGCAGGTTTTAGACAAAGTGTGTGTCTTGACTGATCACACAGAACAGGAACAGCAGGAACAGCTATTCCAGCTTGTTCTGAACCAGAATCTCAGTGTCCCAAAGTATTGCTCATTCTTGGTAATATAAGAACATAAGAACGGCCGTACTGGGTCAGTCCAAAGATCCATCCAGCCCAGTATCCTGTCTACCGACAGTGGCCAATACCAGGTGCCCCAGAGGGAGTGAACCTAAGAGGCAATGATCAAGTGATCTCTCTCCTGCCATCCATCTCCACCCTCTGACAAACAGAGACTAGGGATACCATTCCTTACCCATCCTGGCTAATAGCCATTAATGGACTTAACCTCCATGAATTTATCTAGTTCTCTTTTAAACCCTGTTATAGTCCTAGCCTTCACAATCTCCTCAGGCAAGGAGTTCCACAAGTTGACTGTGCGCTGTGTGAAGAAGAACTTCCTTTTATTTGTTTTAAACCTGCTGCCCATTAATTTCATTTGGTGGCCCCTGGTTCTTATATTATTGGAACAAGTAAATAACTTTTCCTTAT
>NW_020680219.1:0-1016 GCF_002925995.2 Terrapene triunguis | reverse complement strand
ACAAGCTAAATATGAGTCAACAGTGTAACGATGTTGCAAAAAAAAAAAGCAAACATCATTCTGGGATGTCTTAGCAGGAGTGTTGTAAGCAAGACACGAGAAGTAATTCTTCCGCTCTACTCTGTGTTGATTAGGCCTCAACTGGAGTATCGTGTCCAGTTCTGAGCACCACATTTCGGGAAGGATGTGGACAAATTGGAGAAAGTCCAGAGAAGAGCAACAAAAATGATTAAAAGTCTAGAAAACCTAT
The DNA here is from genome assembly GCF_002925995.2 of Terrapene triunguis. Classification (NCBI taxonomy): domain Eukaryota; kingdom Metazoa; phylum Chordata; order Testudines; family Emydidae; genus Terrapene; species Terrapene triunguis. The sequence continues at coordinate 766 of NW_020680219.1, read as the reverse complement.
GAGGGAAAAAATTGGTTTCAGAGTAGCAGCTGTGTTAGTCTGTATCAGCAAAATGAACAGGAGTACTTAGAGACTAACAAATTGCTGAATTGGAATTAATTTGCAAACTGGACCATTAAATTAGCCTTGAATAAAGACTGGGAGTGGATGGGTCATTACACCAAGTAAAACTATTTCCCCATGTTTATTCCCCCCCCACACACACACACACAGTGCTCCTCACACCTTCTTTTCAACTGCTGGAAATGGGCCATTTTGATTACCACTACAAAAAGTTTTTTTTTCTCTCCTGCTGGTAATAGCTCACCTTAACAGATCACTCTCGTTATAGTGACAGGTTTCAGAGTAGCATCCGAAGAAGTGGGCTGTAGCCCACGAAAGCTTATGCTCTAATAAATTTGTTAGTCTCTAAGGTGCCACAAGTACTCCTGTTCTTTTCTCGTTATAGTGTGTATGGTAACACCCATTGTTTCATGTTCTCCGTGTATATATGTATCTTCCTACTGTATTTTCCACTGCATGCATGCAATGAAGTGGGTTTTAGCCCACGAAAGCTTATGCCCAAATAAATTTGTTAGTCTCTAAGGTGCCACAAGTACTCCTGTTCTTTTTGAAAAAATTGGGTTTGTTTAGTCTGGAGAAGAGAAGCCTGAGAGGGGACATGATAACAGTTCTCAAGTAAATTGTTCTTCTTAACCTCTGAGGCCAGGACAAGAAGTAATGGGCTTAAATTGCAGCACCAGGCCAGTTTAGGTTGGACATTAGG
>NW_020680218.1:0-6246 GCF_002925995.2 Terrapene triunguis | reverse complement strand
ATGGTCCTTGTTAATGGGAGTCATCAAGATTCCAAACCATCATTAATAGCCCACACTTTACATAATTACAATAGGCCCTCAGAGTTATGTTTTATATTTCTAGTTTTAGATACAAGAGTGGTACATTTCTACAAATAGGATGATCACACTCAGTAGATTATGAGCTTTGTAATGATACCTTACAAGAGACCTTTTGCATGAAGCATATCCCAATTACCTTACATTCACTTATATTTTTATAAAACCATATAGACTGCACAACGTCACACTGACCACTTTTGTTAATTAAAGATCCTGTGGTTATTTTTGTAATAGTAAGGAGCAATGTCTTGACCAATTTCTAACACAAGTAATTCTGCCTGCTCAGTTTCACCTAGTCGATTGACTGTTCTCTTCATCTCCTAAAAAGTAATAGAACATTATACCGGCACAGGATTGCTGTTAAGTTCCGACCCATCCTAACATCAAAGATTTCTGCATTTCAATGCCAAGTTACACGCTCCTATATACAATTGCAAAAAGCTTTGGAATCCCTTCAGAATGAAAGTTACTATATAATAAGATGCTTATTTTTAATACATATTTACAGCAATGGGGTATTCTGGGCTTTGGAATTTAATGTACATTTAAACTAAATGTGTTGATACATATTTCCCAAAGAATAACTCTGGAAAAGCTGCTCCAGTCTTCCAGGTGAATTATATGCAGTTTGTAGCTTCCCATGAAAGATCTGCAAACAACAAAATGTCCCATAGAAAATAAATGTAGAACAATTATTTTTAAACAACATGAAAGGTTTATCTTAAAGTAAAAAAATTCAGGTTGGGGCTATACGGCATATTTACCTCACACTATAGTGTCTTGGGCTTTTGTTTATTTTTTAATTAATGTAAATAATGGACCGAGTATTAGCCTTAAATTTTAAGTGTTTTTATAGGTTTAAGTTAGAACCTTACAGTTGTTTATACTTGGTTTGTTTTGATTAATTCATTCAGAGGATTGGTACGGCGTATTAGACAGAAATGCATGGGGCTCTGTACTATTAAAGAATGATAGAAGACTAGGGTTGGAAGAGACCTCAGGACGTCATCTAGCCCATGCCATTTAGAATGATAAGGAAAGTCAGCAACTCAGTACTTGGAGTATACTGAGGAACCACACAGGGATGAGTATGGTACACTTTGCCAATTTCCTTTCTCTGAAAGCAGAAGGTTCAGCCCTAAATTGCTGCTTGCACCAATGCATACATTTGGATCCAGGGCATCATCCAGACCTCAGCATGTCAGGAAGAGGAAATCTAATATTAGTCCACAGAAATAACATTGATAGCATCAAAGGGCTGTTAACAGAGTGGATGTTCTAGACTGTTGCACTGGGCCCTTAAACTGGGATCCTGTAAAAACTATATATAAATAATAGACAAGTGTAAAACAAGATTTTGATCTGAAATACCATAGTAGCATAAAGGTGAACTCAAACTGGAACATAAAGTGGTATTCTTCTCTTTGTATCTGTGACTCCTGAACATAGTCATGTCTAGAAGGGAAACAGGAAGGCATCTATGCCAGACATTGAAGCAAAGTATGTTTGTGCATAAAACATGAGCTAAATTGTGCAATGAAGGGATAGTCCTTTTGCCATGTGTCTCTAGTCACATCAGCAAGATCAGTCTGCACTGGGTAAATTATTGCTGAGTTTTTGCTATAAATTAGCCTTAAGATATATTTAAATCCCACATTCAATTATTTCTGGAATGTTCCACAGTAAGATTTTCATAAAAATCTGTTTTACTTGTGCCAGTGTATCAATAAAATCACCTTTAACTTGTTTTCATCCAATTCTAAGTATGAGGTTGTGCACAGAAATATTCTCTTGTACTATACATGCGTTGACTCAATTTTCAGGTACAATGACCCGTTGGTTCAAAACCTCCCAAATCTATTGACCTTAAAGCTACTAAGCACCTTTTTTTGGGAGGGCTGCTGAAGGAGTAATCATTGTTAGGGGAAAAGTACAGGGGACATTAAGAATTTGATTTATTTTTACGCTGCCTGGTTATTTAGTATTATTTTATGGGGTTGTTGTTTCGTTTTTGCTTAGTGTATTTGTAAGTATTTGTCAGAGGCACTTGGTTTGTTCAAAATCAGATTTGTTTTACACTCATTGTTTTACACATCTAAATAGATATCTACACACACAGACATATAAATGAAAGGCACACGTCATAAAACCAGATATCCCCTATTTATGAAGAGCATGTAATGGTCTTGAAATGTGTGAGTTCACTAGGTGAGAGGTAGAAAGAATCAGAATGCTGCTGCTGTTATTGTAGTTGTTTCAATGAATGGCCTGAAACTCATTTTCTAATGACCATGCAAATATTCATCACATTTGCGAAGATTTAAATTATTCTCTCATGCATATTTATATATGCATATTTGCTCTGGAACTCATTAAAACGGTTCACAAAAGATTTAGTAACAAGCATCATTCTTCCAGCATTGTTTTTGAAACTTATTTTCTAAGGCCTCAATTCAGCAAGGTACTCGTGCACCTACCTTAAAGCATATGAGCAATCCTATTGATTTTCCATTGACCTTAATGGTCTTATTCACATGCACTAATCATGTTCTTAAGTACCTTGCTGAATTGGAGCCTTGCAAAATAAGGGCTCAATTCCTCCATATGATAGAATCAAGCTTATCACTCAAAAAGTAGATGTATTATAACAGTAATAACTTACAAAATCTCCCGCTTTTCTGGGATAGATACGCCTGCAGATTTGGTTGTGCAGAGGGTTTCCCTACCTAGGCTGTTTCTTAATATAATTTCTGTCTAATTCCAATGGCAATATATGGACTTTTGCCACAGATGTGCCAAATGTTTGCAATGAAAAATGAAGATTTCACATTTATGTAGAATTCAATAGAATGGTCTGATCTAAAGAAAACAACAGTATCCTCTGTCTTGTTTATTTTGCTCATAGTGGGGCTTTTAAATCCTAGAATTTGAAATGCCATTATTTTTATTGATATCAAGTTCTACTTTGGGCACTATCCAAAGTAAGGGGTGGTGCAGAAGCCACTCCATTCTAAGGGAAACAGCAGAGGGCAATGCAGTTGCTCAGGGAAAGTAATTTGCATAACCTTTATCAGGGGGCAACATAATTCCTCTACTTCCTTGGTTGCTACTGGAGGGAAGCATCTAAGGTGCAACCCCTACCCTTCAAAATGCACAAGGGGGCTGTGCTCCTGAGAAGACCTTACGGAACACGTGCAAAGAAGAAATCCTTAGTTCCTGCATCTTGCCTAGTAAAGGTGCGATCTAGACCTATGCGAGTAAGGAGAGCAGGATTCGATCTCACGTTGTACAGTGGGATGTGGTGTGGCGTGTTACGGATGTGTGCGGCAACTGTAGTTATTTTTGAACATTACTACCTGATGCTGCTCTACGCAGATTTGTTATGCACAGCAAGGAGAAACTTTCTTATAAATAAAGTATTAACAAATACTCCAATGTTTTCTCTATAGAAACTGGAAGGGAAATAGCACTATTTAGATGCTAGCCGGAGTTAGAACAATCAAAAAGTAAATGCACTATTTGCAATCACAGCTTGATTAAAATATTAAAGGTCACTAAGTAGGCAGTTATTTTCCTACCTAAGAATAACTATGGTATGGAGAAACGCACTGCCCTCCCACAAGGCAGACCAACCTCTGCTATTTGAACAAAAAATGTCTCTACATTTTTAAGAGGTTATGTAGATCACATCAAATCCAGCTATAAAATAATTAAAATCTCAGATATTACAGCATGGATTAAATTCTGCTCACTTTGATCAAACCAATTGCCACCTTTAAAAACAATGTAAAATCTTATGTGCAGACACCAAAATGTTGCACCTAGTTTCTCAAATGGGCACTCAGACATTCACAAAGCCCACTTTGCATGCACAATGCTAATTTGAATAAGTAAATGTTAGATTTGGGTCCTCAATTTTTTTTTCATGACCAAAGAAATTCAGCTAAGAATCTAACATTTTTAATACCTAACCAAAATAATAAAAATAAAATTCTGGAGCTCTAAAGGGGACTTAGTGAAAATTTCAGATGGCAAGGGTTAGAAAAATGTTTTGTTTTGTTTTTAATTATACTCTGTGCATGAAATCCTGGCCTCACTAAAGTCAATGGGAGTTCTGTCATTGACTTCAATGCTGACAGGATCTCACTCTGTGACCTGAGGACACCCATGAAAAACAAATGTGTGCTTGTAGAAGTGTTGGCCGAGGTTTGGCCCTCAGCGGGGCTGTGGGGTGTCCCACCGCCTCGCTACAGTCCGCCGTCCGTCCGAGTCCGGCGGCAGTCTGGGACCACAGACACACAGTTAGGGCTCAGGCCCGTAAGCAGGGGCTGAGCCAAGAGGTCGGAACCCAGGCCTTTAAGCAAGGGCTGAGGAAAAGTCTATAGCAGGCCAGGCCCTAGGTCAGGGTGGGGCAGCAATTAAATAGGCACTTAGAAACCCAGGCCCTTGGGCAGGGGCTGAGTCAGTTTGCAGCAGCCCAGGCCCTAGGTCAGGGCGGGGCAGCAAGCCAATAGTCAATCAGGTACCCAGGCCCTTAAGCAGGGGCTGGGTCAGTTTGAGGCAGCCCAGGCCCTAGATCAGGGCGGGGCAGCAAACAAATAGTCACTCAGTGGCCCAGGCCTTGGAGCAGGGGCTGGGTCAGTTTGGGGTGGCCCAGGCCCTAGGTCAGGGCGGGGCAGCAAACAAATAGTCAATCAGGTACCCAGCCTCTCTAGGCCAGGGGAAACAGGGGGAGTCTGCCACCCAAGGAGTGGGTGGCAGGGGGGACGCAGGCCCTCCCACTCCACTGCGTCCCAGCCCGGGGCCCTAGCAGCGGCGGAAACTCGCTGCTGTCAGTGGGGATCCTGGCCGCAACACATTGACATTGCAGCAGCCAGACTGGGGTCGGCAGCCCCCGGGCTACTTCCAGTCTCCCCCTCGTATGGTACCTGGACCGTCTTACTGTCGTCGGTGCTCTCCACAAGCATTGGCTCCTCTGGGTATGTAGCGAAGGGCAGGCTCGGCTCCTCCTCGGGGTAGCTGGCACGGGGCAGGCTCGGCTCCTCCTCGGGGTAGCTGGCACGGGGCAGGCTTGACCCGTCCTCCTCGGGGTACCTGGCACGGGGCAGGCTTGGCCAGTCCTCCTCAGGGTACCTGGCACGGGGCAGGCTTGGCCAGTCCTCCTCAGGGTACCGGGCGAGAGGTAGGCTCGACCAGCCCGGTGAGTCAGCAGGCCGGTCGCGGCCTGCGGCTGTTTCCCAAGCGGGAGTTCGGCCACGGACGTCTGCTCTCTCCGCTGGCCTGGGCTCCACTGAGCTCTGCAGGCGGGCTTTTATACTTCCGGGTCGGGGCCGTGACCTCGGAGGGGCGGGCGCCGGACCCGGTGGCTCTGCCCACGTTGGTAGTAGGGGAGGTTCGGCCCTCAGCGGGTCTGTGGGGTGTCCCACCGCCTCGCTACAGTGCTTCAAACATAAGAATATCAAACTAGATTCATTAGAGACTACTGCTATCCTTCTGACATTCCTTCTCCTTTGTACTGGACCCTGAACCTAACATAAGAGGATGTACACTTAAGCAATTCTATTGGTTAATTCTAGATACAGTACTGCAGCCACATGGGTGTTAGAGAATATTTTACCATGGATAATTTGCTTTTGCAGAAGCTTTAGAGAGAGGCATTTTTAACATTAGCAGTGCCACAACAAAGATGAAAAGCTGTTCTCACAGTTCATTAAAACAAAAATTAGCATTTTCTGTGGTTATGGTAGACACTGATACATTATTGCATTGTTCTCAATTGATACTCCTTTGAAAAATAAATTTATTCTGTGCTACTTGTAGATATAGGAAAGATTTTATATTCCCTTCTTTCTGCTCAAATGCAGCATAATGTAGACCAGGGGTCGGCAACGTTGGCACGCGGTAAGCACCCTGGCGGGCCGGGCCAGTTTTATTTACCTGCTGACGTGGCAGGTTCGTCCGATCGCAGCCCCCACTGGCCGTGGTTCGCCGTCCCGGGCCAATGGGGGTGGCGAGGAGCCGCGGCCAGCACATTGCTCGCCCGCGCCGCCCCCATTGGCCCGGGACGGCGAACCGCGGCCAGTGTGGGCCGCGATCGGCCGAACCTGCCGCGTCAGTGGGTAAATAAAACTGGCCCGGCCCGCCAGGGTGCTTACCCTGGCGAGC
>NW_020680217.1:0-6660 GCF_002925995.2 Terrapene triunguis | reverse complement strand
TCCGCTCTCCCGAGTTACCTGGTAGCTATGCCTAGTGGATCCCAACAGAAGTAACCCTGGGGGGGAGGCAGAGGAACCGCCCCCCATTGCCGCAACTCACCTCTGCTCTGCCTGCTCCCCTGAGCACGCCGCCGCCGCTTTGCTTCTCCCCCCTCCCTCCCAGACTTGCCGCGCGAATCAGCTGTTTTGCGGCAAGCCTGGGAGGGAGGGGGGAGAAGCGGAGCAGCGGCGGCGCGCTCAGGGGAGCAGGCGGAGCAGAGGTGAGCTGCGGCGGTGGGGGCTGCGGGGAGGACCACAACTCATCTCCGCCTCCTCCCCCGAGCCTGCCGCCACTCCGCTTCTCCCCCCTCCCAGGCTTGCCACAAAACAAATGATTGGCGCGGTAAGCCTGGGAGCGGGGAGAAGCGAAGCGGCGGCGGCGCGCTCAGGGGAGCAGGCGGAGCGGAGGTGAGCTGTGGCGGTGGGGGGCAGTTCCTCTGGTGTCCCCCCTCCCCCCAGGGTTACAAGCCTGAGAGGGAGGGGTAGGAGGGGAAATGCGGCGGCCCAGGGGAGGAGGCGCTGCCGGGGATTTGGGGAAGGGGTTGGAATGGGGCGGGGAAGGGGCAGAGTTGGGGCGGGGCTGAGGGGGACACGGGAAAATTGTTTTGCTTGGGGCGGCAAAAAACTTGGAGCTGGCCCTGATAGAAGTGTATGGAGACTCAGCACTGGAATCACAGGGTCCTGCAGATCAAGATTGAGTTGTATAGGAAGTTGTACACTGTCTGTGTCTAGCCAGTGCTGTTAGCCTTTTGCTTCCATTAGCCCCACATTCAAATAAATCTAGTTCTGTGATTAAATCTTTATGGGGCATAACAGTTCTCCCTCTCTTTCCTATTTCTTCCAATAGCTGACCAAACACAATGGGTATCCGGACTCTTAATTAACTCTTTATAATGACTGTAAATTTCATTCTGTACATGTATTTGTCACATGCCTTGAATCAAAGAATTGTAAGGAGAGAATTGAAAAGAATTTTTTTTCCCATGTGTGAATTTGCCAAGAACTGAAATAGATTATTTTTTACAGTTAGTCCTAATTGTAAAGATATTAGAAAAATGTATATTAAAGAAAAATAAAAGGTTACTTTTGGCAAAAGATCCCTTTTTGAAGTGTTGTAATATTTTACAGTGGAATTAAAGTGGTTCTGCATTGAGTTATTAAGATAGGTGATATTAGTATAGTTTATATTTGGAGACTGAGCGTAGTATGGGTTCTGATCCTGCAATCTGATCCACAAGGGTGGACAGCCGAGTCTGTGCGGAACCCCCTTGACTTCAGTGGCCCTGCTTCTAGGCCTGTGTGTGCATAAGGGTCTGTCTGTCTGTAGATCAGATTGCAGGATTGGGGATATAGTTTGGGGGCTAGCAAATAGAATACACATCCAGTCCCCTCTAGCTGGCCAGTCTGAATGGGGCCTGGGTCTAGGGTTACCAAGTTTGGTTGAACGAATTCCTGGGGTTTCATCACATGACATTATCTTTAATTAAAGATTAATCTTTAATTCCTGGAGACTCCAGGACAATCCTGGAGGGTTGGCAAGCATAGGTGGGTCAGCAGTGACAGTCATTTCTGTCTGGAATCTGGCTAGTGAACTCAGTCCAGGCCCAATGGACAAAAGTCAGCATCACAGTTTAGCTGCCTTGCTGGCAGGGGTGTGTGCAGAGAGGTCAAGGAATGAATGTGTTTGAGGCCGAACTTCCTTTTGTGGCTTAGCAGTAGTCCCTTCAGATCAGAAATGGGGAGGTGTATAGGTGTACACTCCATTAGATCAGGGATTCAGGATTACGGTCTCCAGGTCTTTTCATCCAATATTTTTCACAAACACTAGGTGGCAGATTGTTCCCCTGATCTCTTCCTCCTATTGCCAGGGTGAAACAGGCAGATCCATTTATCCAGAGAAGTCTGCGCGTGGGGAGGGGAGGGCTGAGTTGACCTATGGCACAACGTTCTGCTTCATGCTGATGCTGCAGAAGCCCCATAAGTATGATCTTCTCATGGGTGGGATCTGCAGCTTGGGGGAAGGGCCCTCAGATCCCCTATGATTTCCCCACGTAAGAACAAGCTGATTCCTCCTCCTCTGAACTCTCTGAGGGAAAGTCTGAGCCTAGGTGACAGCAGGGAGTCTAGGGAGCTGTGATCCCTGCTGGAGGGAATAGGGAGGGCTGGGGCATAGAACAGAGACCCTGCCCTTCTGGGTATATGTACCAACATCTATGGGATTGGAGGGTCTTGCCAACAACTCCATCCACTCCCTGATGGAATAAGTCAGAAGGATCTCCATGGATTGTTTCCCAGACAGCCTGTGGAAAAGGGGCTGTGTGATCAGAAAGCCCTGGAGGGCTTGCTGACATGACACAATATGTCCTATAGGACGTACCTCTCAGGAGATTCAGAACGCTTGCCCTGTCCTCTCTCCCTACCTCTCCGTCTTTGTGCAAGATGGGAGGCCGGATTTCCAAGTGCTCAGCACCTGCAATTGGGGCCTGATTGTCAACAGAGCTTAGGATGGTAGCATCATAACAGGAGCCTCTGGGTGCATAGCCCTCTTGAAATCTGGCCCCTAGTTTAGCTGTGACACCACATATTAAAGATGTGGCACCCAGGCCTGCTGCAAGAAATGGAGCTTTATTTCCTGGCCTCAGTCTGTCACCTGACCTGACTCAGGGTTACAAAGGTAAATAATCTTCTCACATGGCAAAGGTTGGTAAGGCATCCAATTACTCCAATGCCGCCACCTCATCAAGTATCATCACCTCCTTCACACAAAGCCAATGGAAAAGGAGCATGCTTTAGGGAAGGGCACACCCTTGCAGCACTGAAATAAAAATCTATAGCTGCTACCAGGGAGCTCTGCCAGGCAGGGTGAACGTTTTCTTCTGATCTTCCAAAATGCCCAGAGTTTTGATACGTGTAATTAGGAAAAAATGGAGCTGGAAGTAAACTGAGCATGGACTAGAAAACTTCTGTGATTTTTTCCTTTCAAGCCCACAATCAGATTTCAGCAAAACTTTGAATAATGGATAAAGCTTTGAATAATGGATGCTCTGTAGTCAAGGTCCCTTGACTTTTCTTTTTGCCTAACAGGAAGCCTTTTAATTTCAGTGAACATGGTAGAGTAGGTACAAAATGCTTTGTGTTTTGCAGTGCCGATGAACTGAAGTGTGTTTTCATTAAAAATTCAGCAGTAGGAGTGCAAATCCCAGCTCTGAGCTGTGTGTTGTTCTGAAGGTTGGCTGTAGTTGGAAGTGTAGACAGGGCCAGATCCCCTGCTGGTGTAACTCTGTGTTGAAGTCAATGCAGCACTGCCCCACATTATGTTGCGTCTTTCCCCGTCTCTCCTCTGGGCAGTTCACAATTCTCTTTTTACCACTATGGTCAGGGCCGGCTCCAGGCACCAGCCTGGCAAGCAGGTGCTTGGGGCGGCCGCTCCGGAGAGGGGCGGCAGGTCCAGCTGTTCGGCGGCAATTCGGCGGATGGTCCCTCACTCCCGCTCGGAGCGAAGGACCTCCCACCAAATTGCTGCTGCAGATCGCGATCGTGGCTTTTTTTTTTTTTTGGCTGCTTGGGGCGGCCAAAACCCTGGAGCCGGCCCTGACTATGGTCTTTATGATTGTAGCTGATGGGATTGTCACCTGCCTTAATTCGATCAGATTAAAGCCTTCTGTACTGAGATCTTGGGCCAGATCCTCACCTGGTGTAATGTGGAGTAGCTCCATTGAAGTCAGTTTCCACTGGCTGAGGATCTGGATCCATATGGTTATGCTGTGATGATTGCAAAGCCAAGACACTACTGAATTCATGATGCATTGAGTTTGTACAGCAGGGTACATTTTTAAATATGCCAACAACTATAATGTATCATTGAGAGTCACCTTAGAGAGGTTAGTGCACAATAACTTGCCCTGATGTTTACATTGCCACTGGATGTTCTGTCGTGATGTGATGATTTTGTAATGCAAAGAGGAATTCTAGCAACTTGCAAGTTAGCCTTCCAGGACACAGGTGGATAATAAGCGTGAGTGGCAAACCCCGATCTCTCGTCTGCTTTTATCTCAACTCTTTGCTTCCTCTCCTTTGTTCTGGCCTTTCTCCAATTTACTTCTGCTGTGATGAATTTTTAAACCAGCTGTAGAAATAAATTATCATGCCCCTGAAGATTTCAGACACTCTTATTGACTTGAACGTTATTTGTGGATTTGTTTATGCCTTTGGTGTTCAATTTCCTCAGCTCCTTGCTCAGAGCTCTAAGGGTCTGTCTACACTGCAGTTAGACACTTGCAGCTGGCCTGTGCCAGCTGACTTGGGCTCGTGGGCCTCGGGCTAAGGGGCTGTTTAAGTACGATGTAGATGTTTGGGCTTGGGCTGCAGCCCGAGGTCTTGGACCCTCCCATCTTGCAGGGTCCTAGAGCCTGGGCTCCAGCCCGAGCCTGAACATCTATGCAGCGATTTTTTCAGTATCAGAGCCCTGACCCATGCAAGCCCGAGTCAGCTGACCTAGGCCAACCACAGTTTTTTTTTATCCCTGTGTAGACATAGCCTAAGTGAGCCAGAATGGGACAGAATACTGCTCCAGCACTTCTCTGAGGGCCCCTCTTCTAGCTTTTGTGTTTGCAAAGTAAACACTCTGAATAAGAAACTACAGTAGAACCTCAGAGTTACAAACCCATCGGGAATGGAGGTTGTTCGTAATTCTGAAATGTTCGTAACTTTGAACAAAACATTATGGTTGTTCTTTCAAAAGTTTACAACTGAACATTGATTTAATACAGCTTTGAAACTTTACTATGCAGAAGAAAAAATGCTGCTTTTCCTTTATTTTTTTAGTAGTTTACATTTAACACAGTACTTGCTGTACTTGCAAGTAATAGCACTGTATTTGGGTTTTTTGGGGGGGATCTCTGCTGCTGCCTGATTGCATACTTCTGATTCCAAATGAGGTGTGTGGTTGACCAGTCAGTTTGTAACTCTGAGGTTCTACTGTATGTGTAAACAGATGCAGTGCTCTCTTTCTGACGCTGCAGCCAGACAGCCTCAAACAACAGCTCCAAGGAACTGTGTTCCAGAATTGTGCTATAGCAAATAGTAAAGTCTAGGGCCTGGTCTACACTAGGAAATTAGGTTGATATAACTACATCGCTCAGGGGTGTTAAAAATCTACACCCCTGAGCGACATAGATAAACCTACCTAAACCCCACTGTAGACAGGGCTAAGTCAACGAGAGAATTCTCCCATTGACCTAGCTATTGCCTGTTGGGGAGGTGGATTATCTATGCTGATGGGAGAAGCCCTCCTGCTGGCATAGCCAGCATCTTCACTGAAACACTATAGTGGTGCAGGGTAAGTGTAGACAAGCCCTAAGACTGTAGCTTGATTTGTGAACGTGTTCAGACATGGTTTGGTCCCATCTATGACAAGCTGCAACATCAAACTGTGTTTGAGCTGTGTCATGGGACAACATATCGTAACAGCTCCTGACACAGTAGATTTTACATTGCAGCTGGGACCTCTGTCTGGTTTCTGTCAGATTCCTGCAAGGCCTTGTTCATCGAAATAATCCTCACCCATCTGATCAGCCACCTGGATTTCAATGAGATAACTTAGATGCTGGGGCTGCCTACAAAAGCAAGGTTTACTTGTGTGAGTAAAGGATTGGATGACTGGGCCCTAAAGCTCTATGGGACAGGGAACATGGCTTACCATATGGAGCAGGGAAGGTGGCAGAGTGTGAGTAGCCACCAGTTGGGTTGGGGAAGGAAAAAATGGAGGCGGGGGGAGAAGAAGAATGGCTGGTGGACCACAAGCAGAGTGCCAACATTTTCCTCCCACCCACAGGCTCATTCTGATGCTCCTTTCCAACCACCTGGAAGTTTTAAACTTATTTTAATAAAAAAGACCTCATAGGCGGACTTGCTCAACCCTCTGCCAATACCGATTCCTTATCGTATTTACCCTTTTAACAGTGGCGAGCAGTGATTCCATATCACAGCTGGATAGCTGTGTAGAGCTTGCCTCATTCTTGGTGGAGAGTAACATTGTTACCTAAAAAGAACAGGAGTACTTGTGGCACCTTAGGGCTGGTCTATACTTAGCCGCTAGTTCGGCGGCTGGAAATCGAACTTCCTGGTTCGATTTATCGCGTCTGGTCTGGATGCAATAAATGGAACCAGGAAGTGCTCGCCGTCGACTGCGGTACTCCAGCTCAACGAGAGGAGTACCGCGGAGTCGACGGGGAAGCCTGCCTGCCGCGTGTGGACCGTGTCTGAACCGCGGTAAGTTCGAAGTAAGGTATGTCGACTTCAGCTACGTTATTCACGTAGCTGAAGTTGCGTACCTTACTTCGACTTGGGGGGTTAGTGTAGACCAGGCCTTAGAGACTAACAAATTTATTAGAGCATAAGCTTTCGTGGGCTACAGCCCACTTCTTCGGATGCATATAGAGTGAAACATATATTGAGGAGATATATATACACACATACAGAGAGAATGAACAGGTGGGAGTTGTCTTACCAACTCTGAGAGGCCAATTAAGTAAGAGAAAAAAACTTTTGAAGTGATAATCAAGATAGCTCAGTACAGACAGTTTGATAAGAAGTGTGAGAATACTTACAAGGGGAGATAGA
>NW_020680216.1:0-1985 GCF_002925995.2 Terrapene triunguis | reverse complement strand
GGGGATGGGTCACTGGATGATTCCTGTCTGTTCATTCCCTCTGGGGCACCTGGCACTGGCCACTGTTGGCAGACAGGACACTGGGCTAGATGGACCTTTGGTCTGACCCAGTCTGGCCGTCCTTATCTTCTAATGTACTTCTCACATGCTCAGTAACATCTGCAAGTTGCTGCCCTCACGCGCCATCAGAATCTGCTCCCTGCAATCAGGCAGGGAATATCCCCCTGAAGGGGAGAAATCGGAGGGGAGAAATGGGCAGAGGGACAAATCTGGGACAAGCTCAGGGGTTCAGACTGGGGTGGGGGGCGGCCTGCCCTGCCAGGTAGGTGCAGAAGGGAAAACCCCCAGATAGAGGGAGGCAGAGGGGATAAAAGTTACCACGGGTGGGGGGAGCCGTCAGCAGCAGTTCCAAACTAGGGTGTGGTGGAGGGTAGAAGGACTTGTGTTCCTCACTGGATGGTCCATCTCAGCACCCCCTCCCCAGGGCTGTGGTGTTAAAGGCCCCTGGTGGCCCAGTGCCCAGGTACTGCAGCTCTGCTCTAGCTGAAATGGTGACTGAGCTGCCGAAGGAGACTTGATTTAGGGAAATAGTTTACACCCTCCCCCCCACCCTCCTGGGCTCTGCTGGCATCAGTTACTGAGCCAGAGACTGCAGGTGATACGAGAGATCTGGGGTAAGTGCTGGGCCCAGGCTGGAAAGTGACTGCAGAAATGGCTCCTGCTCACTCCATCTCTGTCCCCGAGTGTCTGCACGGCGCAGAGCTGCTGCCCCAGCGCCCCCAGGCTCACCCCCGTTAGCAGTGGCTGTAGATATTGGCGAGGAAATGCCCACGGGAATGCAGGACAATGACCGGCTCTTCGTGCAGGAGGGAGAGGGGAGAGACTGGGCGTGGCAGCTGGAGCAATCAGTGGGGAGGGAGGTTCCGGGCACTCAGCCTTGCCTCAGCTCCATTCCCTGCAGCCCCCCGGGGCAGTGACTTTCCTGGGAGAGGGGAGGGGCAGAGAGAGGAAAAGCCAGTTCCTGCCTCTGCCTGGTCCCTGCGCTGCTGAGGGAATGGGCTGTTCTGGGGACAGTGTCGGAGGATCCCCCAAAGTGGCTCCTTTGATTCTGCTCTTTTCTGACGTTTGGCTCAGAGACTCTTTTCCTGGGATAGTGTAATAGCGTCTAGTGGGTTTAGTCCCGCGGGAGAGGTTGGGTCTGTGCTCTAATAGCGTCACTGAGGCGTCTCCCAGCATGGCAGAGTCTAGAGTGTCTGTCTGCAAGGACAGAGCCTGGGGGAATCGGGGTGTGAAATGGACTAACGCTCATTCAGAAACCTCCCGAATTGCCCTTCTCACCCTGACAGGCTGCAGAATAACGACCCCATTTTGCTCCAGACCGTCCCATCTTCCTAGGGGCCGGGGAAGGGAAATGGCTGTGGTGGATCCAGCGCAGGTAGGAGATTTTGGGGGAGCTGCTGGGGAGGGTTGTTGTAGAGGGGGACGGTCATGAAATCATAGAGTTCACAGTTCTAAGGAAGGGTAGAAGGGAGTACAGCAAAATAGAGACAATGGATTTCAGGAAGGCGGATTTTGGTAAGCTCAGAGAGCTGATAGGTGAGGTCCCATGGGAATCAAGACTGAGGGGAAAAACAACTGAGGAGAGTTGGCAGTTTTTCAAAGGGACACTATTAAGGGCCTAAAAGCAAGCTATTCCGCTGAGTAGGAAAGATAGGAAAAGTGGCAAAAGACCTCCTTGGCTTAACCACGAGATCTTGCATGATCTAAAAAATAAAAAGAATCATATAAAAAATGGAAACTAGGACAGATTACAAAGGATAAATATAGGCAAACAACACAGGAATGCAGGGGCAAGATTAGAAAGGCAAAGGCACAAAATGAGCTCAAACTGGCTACGGGAATAAAGGGAAACAAGAAGCCTTTTTATCAATAGTGTCAGAGAAAAACACAGTTCTCACTCTTTGGTTGGGTACAGCAAAGTCAGA
>NW_020680215.1:0-2983 GCF_002925995.2 Terrapene triunguis | reverse complement strand
ATGGATGTGCTTGCTTTGCTCTGCATAGCTCTTTGAAGTCTGGAACCCTTGGAGAAAGATAAAGTCTCAGGTCTGGTTCGGCATCAAGTCTGTTTCTGTATTTCGTTTTCAGATGTGCATACGAGGAAAAGGCTTTCTCGCATAAGTATGTTGTTGAAAATGGTAACAAAACTGCAGCAGCTTTTTCTGCCAGAAGGGGGTACTCGTTTCTTAAACTCAGCCAAAAGTTGATCAGTGACAGATTTCTGAAACTCCTTCTCAGTTTGTAATCACAGGAGATCTCAATCATTTTCTCTTTTTCCTCAGTGTTCAATATCTGTGGTGAGAAAGTGGTATCATCAAAAGGGTTGCGAATCCAGTCATTATCGCTGATACAGCTGGAAAGTAATCCCTGAAAGTTGTGCAAAGTCCTTTTAGGTGTGCAGTTATATTGGTTTTAGTGCACTGATCCAACTGAAGTTTATGTTCTGCCAGGAAGTCATGAAGATTACTGAAACACTGTTTGATTGTTTTCCAAACAACTTTCCGAGAACTGCAACTTCTTTATCATGGATTCAACTCGGTCTTGCACATTGAAAACTGTTACATTGAGACCTTGAAGAGAGAAATTTAGGTAATTAATTCTTGAGAAAATATCTGCTAAATAAGCTAGGCTCTGGAGCCAGACATTATTTTCCATACAGCTGGCAAGGTGGAAAGGGTGGCTGTTGAAAAAAACTAGGATTTCCGTTTTAAGCTCAAACAAGCGCACCAGGATTTTGCCCAATGAGAGCCATCTAACTTCAGTATGGGTCAACAGACAATCGTGTATACTACCCATTTCTTCACAAAGTACATGAAATATTCTGGAATTTGTTGACCGTGATTTTATGAAATTCACCATTTTCACTGCATTGTCCAGCACTTCCTTCAGTCCCTCAGGCATGCGTTTTGTTGCGAGGGCTTGTCTATGGATGCTGTAATGAGTCCAAGAGACTTTTGATGCAACCTTTTTTGTTCAAGCTACAAATCCAGGATACTTCCCTGTCATTGATGTGGCCCCATCAGTGCAAATGCCTCAGCAACGAGACCAATCTATTTCCTTTTCTTGAAAATATGCATTAGTCAGATTGAAGATATCTTCTCCAGTTGTACGTTCTTCCAATGGTCGGCAAAACAACAAGTCGTCTTCAACCAGACCTTCATTCACATAACGTACAAACAGTAGCAAAATAGCTAGATTAGCTTCATCACTTGATTCATCCAACTGTATAGCATAATATGGACTATTTTTCACTCTCTGTACAATTATGGTCTCTACGTTATTTGACATGTCATTAATTCTTCGTGACAACGTATTATTGGACAAAGGTACCATGTCAATCCTTTTTGCAGCCTTTTCTCCAAGCATGCAATGAACTACGTCTTTTATACATGGACCAATCAAGCTCTCTGCTATGGTATGGGCTTTTGATGCTTTTGCTACTCGGTAGCTCACGCGGTATGATGCTTCAAGTGCATTTTCATTATCAGTACTTGCTTTGGATATAAAACTGGTAATGTCACTTTTCCTCTCAGCTAATTTTCGCTTGAAAAAATCAACAGGCTTGTCGAGTTGTGCAGGATGCCTAGTTTCTAAATGGCACCGAAGTAGAGAAGGTTTGAGGCTGCTGTTTGCTAGAACATCACCACAAATCACACACAGTGGTTTTGGACATTCTTGATCACCAATGCATGTAAAGCCATATTTTATATAATCATCATATTTTCTTTTCTTTGTAAGTGACTTTCCAGGACCATCATGATCATTAGACGTAGATTTTCCACAGTGTGGACTTGAGGAAACACTAGCTGATTCTTGCGTCTTTACACTTTCCTTTTTCAGCCACTTATCCATTGAACTTATGTACAAAAGTTCTAATAAAAACAACACAGAGAGACTGCTAACAACCACCAAACTAGAAAATGAGAAGATTCACTCAAGTCTCACTGAAGCAAAACAGCACTCCAGAGAGAATGACAATTACAGAGGCAACTTAACACTGCTACACTGGCTACAACGTGCTTCCGGCTGGTTTGGCTCCCAAACAGCTTTTCTTCCGCCACGAGGTTTCTCCCTAGGAGGGTGTCCTGCGAGGGACAAATTAGCTTGGATCACCCCCCATGTACAGCACTGCTCCTGCTCACTCTGCCCTCCATGCCAACTTCCCCTGTCTGACAAGGACAGGAGTCCGAGCTGCCACCTGCAGGTCTGGAGGTCTCAGCTGCCACCCTGCCCACCACAGGGCTCAGGCTACTGGCCCCGCGCCAGGGCCTGGGCTGCCGGATCCACACTCCCTGGGGCTCTTGCTGCTGGACCCCATTGATCGGCCCGGTCAACTGAGCTCCACTGAGTTTGTGCTGCAGGTCCCGCTGACCTCTGGGGCTCGGGCTGCTGGCCCCAACTGCCCGGCCCCACTCTCCCTGGGGCTCGGGGCTGCCAGCCCTGCCGGAGCGCTGGGGTTTGGGCTGCCGGCTGCTCCGCTGACGGGGAGCAGGGCTCGAGCTGCCAGTCCCAACTGCCTGGCCCCGCTGTCTCTGGAGTTCGGGCTGCCGGCTCCCCCGCTGACGGGGAGCAGGGCTCGAGCTGCCAGTCCCAACTGCCCGGCCGCGCTCTCCCTGGGGCTCGGGGATGCCAGCCCCGCCGGAGCGCTGGGGTTCGGGCTGCCGGCTACCCCTCTGACGGGGGCAGGGCTCGGGCTGCCAGCCCCAACTGCACGGCCTTGCTCTCCCTGAGGCTCTGGTTGTCTGCCCTGCAACCGGGTCCCACCTGCTGCCTCCAATGCCGAGGTCCTCTGGCCACCATTAATGATTTTTTTTCTTGCGAACCCCCTGTAACCTTCTGCTAACCCCAGTTTGGGAACCACTGGTCTATAGTCATTTAGCCTTAGTGATGTGTGCTCTTGGATTTATTTGTTCGTGTTAATAAAACATGTAACTGGGCTATTGAGTCATTTCTTTCAAT
>NW_020680214.1:0-5706 GCF_002925995.2 Terrapene triunguis | reverse complement strand
ATTACTTGCTACTAGCATGGCGTGGTCAAGTGTCCTACCATGGAGGACGGAATAAGGCTGCACTGCCCAGAAACCTTCTGCAAAGGCTTTTGGAGTACCTCCAGAAGAGCTTCATGGAGATGTCCCTGGAGGATTTCCGCTGCATCCCCAGACACGTTAACAGACTTTTCCAGTAGCTGTACTGGCCGCGAATGCATCCCAAATCCTCAGGGCAAATTAATCATTAAAAAACGCTTGCTTTTAAACCATGTTTTATATTTTAAAAGGTAAACTCACCTGAGGTCCCTTCCATGGGGTCTTGGTCTTGGGTACTGGCTTGGGAGGGTACTTCCCGTCAGGCTGAGAAAAAGATCCTGGCTGTTGGGGAGAATGGAGTGCTGTGTGCTCTCCGCAAGCTCATCCTCCTCCTCCTCCCCTTCCTGTCCGCAGAATCCTCAGGTGTGGCTGATGAGATTACCCCCGCCTCGGAATCCACGGTCAGAGGTGGGGTAGTGGTGCATGCAGCTAGAATTGCATGCAGCTCAGTGTAGAAGTGGCATGTCTGCGGCTCTGACCCGGAGCGACTGTTTGCCTCCTTTGTTTTCTGATAGGCTTGTCTGAGCTCCTTGACTTTCACGTGGCACTGCTCTGAGTACCTATTGTGGCCTCTCTCCATCATGCCCTTGGAGATTTTTTCAAAAGTTTTGGCATTTCGTCTTTTCGAACGAAGTTCTGCTAGCACTGAATCCTCTCCCCATATAGCGATCAGATCCAGTACCTCCCGTACGGTCCATGCTGGTGCTCTTTTTCGATTATCGGCCTGCATGGTTATCTGTGCTGATGAGCTCTCTGTGGTCACCTGTGCTCTCCTATGCTGGGCAAACAGGAAATGAAATTCAAATGTTCGCGGGGCTTTTCCTGTCTACCTGGCCAGTGCATCCGAGTTCAGATTGCTGTCCAAAGCGGTCACAATGGTGCACTGTGGGATAGCTCCCGGAGGCCAATACCATCGAATTGTGGCCACACTAACCCTAATTCAAAATGACAATATCGATTTCGGTGCTACTCCGCTCGTCGGGGAGGAGTACAGAAATCGATTTTAAGAGCCCTTTATTTCGAAATAAATGGCTTCGTTGTGTGGACGGGTGCAGGGTTAATTCGATTTAACGCTGCTAAATTCGAATTAAACTCATAGTGTAGACCAGGCCTCAGGCTCACACCATGCTTACAAGCTTCTGCTTTGCTTTTTCAGGCAGTCTGTCTGTGGTTCTGTCTTCTGCCTTCACACACTCCCACATCCCCTTACCCAAAACAATACCCATACAGTCCAAAGTTCCTGGGCAGGTGCACATAACCCTTTTGTCTTAGGTGAGAGCTTGTGATTAACTTATTCTTACAGTTAATCTCCATCAATATCAAGGTTTTGACTCAACTCTTAACAAGGTTTCCACTAGCTCATAACAGTATTTTACAAATATTAAGTAGAACAGAAAAGATGTTCCATTTTTTAAAAACTCCAGTGGAAATCTCTTTATTTTTTCCACACAAACATATGTATGTACCTCCTAAAGATTCACTTGTGGTCTTTACATTCCAAATATTGCAGTAGTGTGTTTGTGTATGAGAACTTGAATGTGAAGCTGAATAGAAATGGACTATAAAGAAAAAGGAAACCATCTAATCTGTTGTCATTGTTCAGTGTAGCAGAAATGCAAAAACTAAAGTTTGCAGAGTCATAATTCATGTAAGCATGTACTAAGTCCTACTGACTTCAGTTAGGGTCACTGTTTTTAATGGGACTTAAACATGAATAAAATTAAGCATATGCTTAAGTACTTCATTAAACTGGAGCCATTGGGGAAATAAAATTAGATTATTTTAAAAACAGTTTTAGTTTTGATAATTTCAGGTGATATATTACAAATAATGTAGGTCAATATTTTAGAAATATGATTAGCACCCTGACAAGTGATCCCTTTACATGTAATACAGTGGTCCCTTTAAATGTAATACTGTAGTTGCTGCTTTGTGCATCCAGCAATATGCTGAACATAAAAGGTTTTCCATATACCTATGTACTGTTTAATTTCCTACCCATTTTATTTAGAAGGCACACAGACAATGTAGCAACATATTTAACTTTCATTCTCCTGTTAATCTTTCCTTCTGTTAACATAATAGAGTCTTGTACAAACAGAAATCTTTTGTTCTCTTCAAGTGTTTTTCTATCTGCATAATGCAAAAGGACGTTCCTGTTTCTTTAAAAAAAAATCTGTTGATGTTAATATTGCTTTAGGCCGACAGATTGATATGTACCTGGCTGGGAGCAACATGACCTAGCAAAACACTTCAGTGTTAATAAGACATAAAGTCATACCATTTGTCATCTAGCACAGAGGGCACACAAATTATAGAACAGCTTGATAGGTTGTATGAGAGTCTGATTATTTTGTTTTTGTCGTAGCTACAGAGCAGATAGCTTTGAAACCTTCCTGTGTTCTACTGGGACAGAAGAATGTTCATGTCATGACGACCTGACTGAATGTTCAGTTGCGCACTGCACTGACTCAGAAGCCTTAAGTGCTCCTAACCTATACTCCAAAGCAGCAGATTCTCCTAAATCAAAGGACAGAAAACTCCATGAAGAAAGTTACTAGCCGTTATCACAGGTGTAAATCCTCTGGGATTGCAATCAAAATGTGAAACTTTGGGATTAACTCACTGGGTGTAATCAGGAAGCATAACTTTCTTTAAGGTACAGTGCATTTTGCTTTGTGCAAACTTATTTATTTTTATCTGTATCAGTAATATTTTCAAAATGAGAATTTTGTGATGCTAAAGGGATTCCATCAAAATATAAATTTTACCGCTATTAATATTATTATTCACACTTCTGCCTCATTTTATGTTACAAATAGCATTTTAAACTGTTGTAATGAAAGAGTTTAAAAATTGTCAGTGTCTCAGTTTTTTTTTTTATACTTTATGCATTTGTCTGCACTATGTGTATCCTTTGTGTTGTCGGTCAGTTCTCCTGTTGGGTGAGTGGCTCTTTCCCAGAAACAAGGGAGACATTTAAATAAAGTAGAAAATGATTATTTTAAATCTATAAAAGCTGGGTTTAAAACAGGGACCTTTGCCTGTTTTAAAGACAAATGCCTAAAACTACTTTCAATTTGTTTGTGAAAAGGCTGAGATTTCATCTTAGTGGTGTCCCTTTAACCAAAGATGCATTGTTTTAAACACTGTGATTACATGGTTCTTTTCTGATGCATTATAGTTTTAAAGTAAATTATAAATAGAAATTATTTCATAAATGAATCGGTGACTGGATGGTGGTGGATTTTATCTCACAATGAAATAGTATCTAGAGAGATTACTATTTGTTACAACTCTTCAGCAGCTTCATCACAAACAGGATCCAAGATATTTTAGACTCCCTTCTGCTCGAACTTTTAACATGTATTTAGTCTTTTCCATGTAGGACTGTATAAAAGTGTGAGTCAGATTGAGGAAATCTCTGAGTCTGTCCACATGGAGTTCTTCTAGTATTCTATTGGGGGAACAGAATTTGAACTCCTCTCTGGAATGAACTACTGCCCCCAAATCTGGTGGATCCTGTAGGACCCGTGGAAGCTGAGGGACAACCACACAGAGATCCTCTGCCTCCACACTGGCTTTGGACCTTGGAAGGACTCTCATAATCCAGTCCCTGTCAGAATGGTTCTGTGGAACGTGGTACTGGGGTGTGTAGGCAGCACTCTGCAGGAAAGATAATATATCCCAGGCTGTGTTACCTTTTCCTAAGAATCTCCATGGGGTTGGATGGGGGAGAAGTTTGCCCACTTCTCTGTGGCCTGCCCGGTCACCAGTGCCTCCTCACACCTTTGAAATATCTCTGTGAAGCCCAGAATAGGTGTGTTTGGGGCAGTACCTAGAGGCAGCTGAGCCCCTCTGTTATCCAGGAGCAAGACGATCTATGCACATAGGGTCCACTATGTGCATGGAGCTGGGAGAGGGTATGATCCGGGCCAGTATTATCATGGGAACATTTTCCACTCAGCTCCTACCTGCTACTTCAGCCATCCGCTCCTAGCCCTGGTTTGCTCCTTCCTGCTGCTCAACAAACTCAATGTGTTTTATACATGTCATTCTTTTTAAGGGAGTTTGAAAGTGGTGTCTGAAAGAGCTGCTTTAATCAAAAGCCAGAAGCTGATCAAAGCAACACTTAAAAGTCGAACTAGGGTCAGAGCAGAGCTGCTTGACTGGCAATAGGGTCGGGGCTCTAGGCTGGGAGAGGAGTAAAGCATGTCAATTGAACTACAGTTGAAACTGCTGATTAGTGATTTTTTTTCTCTCCAGAGTAACACCTGCAAAGTTTATGAGATCCCGCAGGAAAATCAAATCTGCATTAGAATACTTTGTTTCCTGCAGGGAGGAATGTCAAAGCATCTACAGGATGCAATGCTATTGCCTAAACGTATTTATTGCCACATCATATATTAGGTTTAGTCTGCAGTATTATCGTAATGCTGGACTGTCACCCAGCTCTACATATGCTTTTCAAGAAGTGGGTCCTAGACCTGCTGCTGGGCTAGCAAGGGATTAAAGAATGAAATGTATGGTTGGCTATACATTCCTAGACGAAAAACAAACCAAAAAAACCCTTAAATCAGAGTTAAGGCTGAGAATAGGTTTCCAATGAAAACTAACAATGTTGTCAGAAGGTTATAGTTAAGAAACAAACAGAAACTAAATACCCAAACATCAATAAATGTTCAGTTAAGGATTCCCTAAAATCTTTTTACTGTCCTAGATCTTCTTCCTCCATTCTATACCTCCCCTAAAAATATGCAACACCTTAATTAAAGAGTCTTGTAACTGCTGTGAGAACGACTGTCAAGATTCACATAATTCAGACTTAGATTATGAGCTTCCCCCTTCTGTGATATGTAAAATGTGGGATTTAGAGAGGTTATGAGCATGGTTCTTCTGGAGATTAGGAATTCCACAAATTCAGCAGAATTTACAACTTTTCCCAGACATCTAAAATTAATTATAACCCCCGACAGAGTTCCCAGTGTGCATTTTTGAATAACTCTTATATTTAGAAAGTAAACTTTGTGAAAGTAGTTTAATATACGAGATCTCAATAAAGATGTGTGATTAAGACCCATTTGAACTTTGTATGGCAAGATTTATTACAAACTAGAAGAGGTAAAAAACTGACTTTTTTTTTTTGCAAAACTGAATAAATATCAAAATTTCAGAACATCATAACTCAAAATGATTTGTATTTCTGGCTTCAAATTTTTCAAATAAATTCAGCTCTGGCTTGGGTCTAGCATGAGAAACTTCAGGCTCAGAGCAGTTTGTTCTTTACTTTATAAAGTAAGTTTTAAAAAGGGCCAAAACTAAGTCTTAAAGGGGGAACTGTTATTCATGCTTAATTAATGAAAGGAGTCTGGTTGTAAATTGGAATTCTCTGTTTCTCCATAGAAGTAGAACACCACAAGCTATAGCATTGCAAATTTCTCTGCACTGAACTGACAATAATGCCTCAGGCCGGACCACCAAAACTAATAAATGATCATATCCTTTAATTGATTTATTGCTTGGTGGATTTATGCAATATCTAGCTGAGCTTTTTGTATTGGCAGCAAAGAGTCCTGTGGCACCTTATAGACTAACAGACGTATTGGACCATGAGCTTTCGTGGGTGAATAC
>NW_020680213.1:0-3356 GCF_002925995.2 Terrapene triunguis | reverse complement strand
GGATAAAATCGTATCTAGAATCATGGCGGTGGCTATGAGCAGGCCGCCTCCCTGTTCCCTGGCTCTGCCCACTGAGACTCCACACCACCCACCATTGCCTGTGCAAAATGGACCTCACAATGAGGCCTCAGCTCCCTGCACCTGTGCCAGCTCAGGCCCGGCTGCTCTCCGTGAGCCACCTGCAAACACCAGGCCTGGCCCCGGCCTGGGGTCTACCTGCAGCCATTCCCCCCATACCACAGAGAGGAGGCACCTTTGGGGCTGGGCACTGCAGCTACTCAGCCTCTCCCCTCTCTCACTGGTGCTGTGCTGCATGGAGGGAGGGGCACAAAGCAGCAGAGGAAATAGCTCCAGGTGGGAGGAAGGAAAAGGTGCCACCACCCGCTGGATGAAACAGGCACTGGGAGCTGTTGCCCCTGTGCGCTCCCTGAAGGTGTCATGGCAGCAACTGTGGCTCACTCGCACATGGGACAATTCTGTGTCTATACCATGCTCCCACTTCTCCACTGGCTGCCTCCCCACCCAGCTGTGTACGCGCCATGGTGGCTGCTCATTCACAAAGGCAGGGCTGGCTCCAGCATTTCTGCCACCCCAAGCAAAAAAAAATTGGAAGAAAAAAAAAAAAAGCCGCGATCGGCGGAGGCAGTTCGGCGGCAGTTCAGCGGCAGGTCCTTCGTTCCTAGAGGGAGTGAGGGACCTGCTGCCCCCGAATTGCCGCAGGTGCCGCCCCTCTCCCTTGGCCGCCCCAAGCACTTGCTTGTTAAGCTGGTGCCTGGAGCCGGCCCTGCACAAAGGGCACCTGTGGCAGCAGAGATAGGGCCCATCTGAATCACCCAGAGATCACCCAAAGGGTCACCTGTCACCAACTAAAGGGTTACTGGCTTGTGGTGGGGAGGTTTGCTGCCAAGGCCTTTCAAAAGGAGGCAAGTCAGCGAAAAATTGCCAAGGTTGGCAACACTGAGAAGCAATTACAAGGAAAGTCCTGCTCAGCCCCCGAAGCACCAGGTTGCAGCATGCTCAGTAGCTTTGTGGGGATGCCACATGGGCAGACTGACCACACATCTGAACTGGGAGGGCGTGCTTATTGCAGATGGAGTCTTCATGGACTGGAGCTGCCAAACTTGAAAGTCAGAACAGGAGGAGGAGAGAGGATGATCCTTCTATTTCTCTTTTATTCACTGCTCCGGGGGCCTAGAAGTGAGGAGATTTTGACCACTCCTTACAATCTATCACAGAAACCATTGGTGGTCTATAGCCTTCCATGTCCTATTTTATATTGTTATTTATCGCTCATCACTGAAGTGTCTGAGTGGTGATGCATTAGGATGATCCCAGTTGGTATGAGCCAGGGTTATCTAGGCTACTACAAAAGGATTGGGTTAAACAGCTGCCCTTCCTGGTGTTGCAAGTGCTTTGCAGGATAGGATTAAAATTCAAAATGATCTGGACAAATTGGAGAAAGGAAGTAAATAGGGTGAAATTCAATAAAGACAAATGCAAAGTACTCCACTTAGGAAGGAACAATCAACTGCACACATACAAAAAGGGAAATAACTGCCTGGGAAGGAGTACTGTGGAAAGGGATCTGGGGGTCATAGTGAATCTCAAATTAAATACTAGTCAACAGTGTAACACTGTTGCAAGAAAACTGAACGTCATTCTTGGGTGTATTAGCAGGAGTGTGGTAACCAAACATGAGATGTAATTCTTCTGCTCTACTCAGTAGTGGATTAATGCATGAGCCCATGGGATCCATGCCCAGAGCCCTGGCCAATTTGGGGGCCCCCACAGGGGTGCTGGAACTTATGTAGAAGTGGGGGGCAACCAGCACTGGGACTGTGACCCCGCCCCAGCTCTCTTTCTCCTGAGTCTCTGCCCCTTGCACCTCCGCACCCTTTCTTGCATGACGCAGTCACTTATCCTCTCTGGATTTCAGTTTCTCCTGCTGTGAATAATACCTACCTCACATAGACATTGAAACTTAATGCATTAAAGTACATTGAAATTCTTGGATGGAAAGTGCAACACCAGTGCAAGTTATTATGCATCATGATTAGACTACGGCACAATCCAAGGAGCAGTTTATATGCCAAAGGGTGCGTGTGAACACTCCAGGAGTAGGGGTTCTCACAGCAGAGCAAGGTAAGGCTGGCTCCCAGAATCAAGGATTGGAGTGACCTAGCAGATCACTTGTCCAGAGCACACAAGAGTGGATCGTCACAACCTCCTGCTGTACAGCCCCACCAAGGACACCAAGTGCAGCAGTGCTAGTGCTGGCGTTTTTATGATGATGTCACTTAACCCTTCTCAGAGCAGGTCTAGAAGACATGATGGTAACATGCCAGTGAATGCTATTGGGCTCACTACACCAGTTCTCCCAGGCCTCACCAGTGAAGATTCACCAGCACTATTGCAATACTGGGAGATATTCCCAATAAACTCTTGGGTAGACATGCACTTTGACACAACCACCTGTACATCTGGGAGGAATCTCTCTCTGTATGTTCCTTTTCAATGTTCTTGCCCACTGTCAGTTATTTCCCAGAATTATTCTGCAGGTGAGTGAGGTGGGGTTTGCGGTGTCTGTGTCTCTGAGAGAGATCAAATACTCTGGTTAGTTCCCTTACAATTGCTAGATTCTCATCCACACCTTTTGTCTGAAATGAAGTGGGCTTTCTCAGATGTTATCTCTGTTCTGTTTTAAAACGTCTGTGTATGTAGAGGAAAATATTTTTCTCCTCCCCAGCAGTCATGTGAAAAGATACCAGTAAATTGGTAACACACAAACTACAACAATCCCAACATACAGCAGAATAAGTATCTAGGGTACAGGCTCCCAGCTGCAGTCTATGGAGCTCTTTGTGCTAGTCGCTAGAGAGCTGGCTGATCACATAATGCTGGTTCCTCCTCATTACCATCTATTCAATTTCAGTAATACAGCTAAGAATGAAATTCTTTCCAGGTATTATTTTTCAATGTAAGCAATTGCTACAGAGATGTGATGTGATTGCGGATGGGAGGAGGAGGAGGTGGTCAATGCTATTGGGAATGGGAGAGGGGTTGTAGTCCATGAGACAATCTCTCTTTTAATATGAAAATGTTTGAGAACCGTCTGATCCAACAGTCTATTTACAACAGTAAAATCAAATAGAAAACATCACCTAGTTTCCATTTTAAGGAGTGAGGATTCGTTAACAGAAAAGCTGCAAGGACAAATAGAGTCACTGGGAAGAGAATTTATGTATCAGCTTTATAGGGGGACAAAAATGTGAATTCATTAAATTCTCCAAACAGTCAAAAAACCAGAAATACTCCATTAGAAGTATTTTCCCAGCTACTGGTTAGAGTGGCTAGTT
>NW_020680212.1:0-4180 GCF_002925995.2 Terrapene triunguis | reverse complement strand
CTCTCGAGGTCCCTTCCAGTCCTAGAATCTATGAATCTATGAATCTATGAAAGCTAATTTCATGAGGATATTTTAATGATCTGACCTAGGAACAAGAACTTCACGAATGACTTGCAAGCTACCTCCATCTCAGAGGCTATTACCAAAATGCTTGTTACAGAGGAGGTTCTTTTTGTTGCACTTCTTAAATAGTAGATAACAGAACAGAAAAGAAGGAAGGTATAAACAAAATAATCAGAAAACAAAGGGCAAACTAAAACAACAAGAGCAAATTGCATCACTATACATATTTAATGAATCCCTGAAAATATCCCAACACAAGGCTTAGAGAGTTAAACTGAAAATGTGTGTATGATAAATGGATATAATACTGTCTATGTAATGGGTTTCCTATTTAAATTTTTGAGGATTTAATCAGTTGGGCACAGCTGTGCAGGATGAACCATAAACTATGTTGAAAAATATGTAGACATGTACATTTATCTGCTACAAATTAAGCTCACTTAGAGGTGGTCTTAATGGACCATGTAGCAATCATTACAAGCATAAATTTTAAACTGTCTGTTTCCAGTGAATTTGCTTTGAAAAAAAATTAATGCTCATCCTTAGTGGAGCACAGTAATAAATGGAAGTGCCCTTAATTTGCTAAGCACTAATAACCCAGCAATTATTCATTATGAACCCCATGCTGTATAATGTATGTCTGTTTTAGTTTTATTAGTGATTCTTTACCTAACCTGTAAAGGTATAATTTTTATTCCAACATACACCTTATAATTATTTTATGTTTTAAGTGCTATGCCATTTAGTTTACTGAATGCCCTGTCTCCTTGGTTAGTTGTAAAACATCTGCGCAGTAAAGAATTGGTGGGAATAATAGTGATTTATTACCCCGAAAGCCAGCTGCTTCCACAAAAGGCAGCAACGCCACCTTACAGATCAAAAAGCTACAGCTTCATTATAGTGCACCACATTATAAATAACCTATAAATTATTTAACACACAAAACAAATAACACAACAATGAATGTAAATCAATGACCCATTTGGAGCTGACTAGAAGAAGGTCACAGCTGTTGTAAGTCTCCCCTCAAACACTGTCATTTAAGGACTGGTATACAGCTTTGCATGCTGTAGCGTGAGCCTAATTATCAGCTGGTGGCTCGCCATTTATCTAAATAGTGTATTCTTTTCCAAGGATAGAAATTTCCAAGTTATAAAAACCTAATAACCATGGCTGTATCAGCAACTTTCCATATTTAAAATCCCTGTGAATGCTGATAGGTCAATATACTTCCCTGTTCCTCCCTCTGCTGGTCAGAATCGGTGTTATCATCTTAAGCCCCAATCATGCACTGTGATTTGGGTGGGTGTACTGCTGGCCATGCACAGAGCCTCAGTGAAGCTGATGGGGCCCCTGCAGGTACAGCAGATCACAATGCAGGATCAGTGGGTTTCTATGGAGAAAATAGTATGCACTGTAATTAAAGACTTTATGATAATGTGTTCATACTAAGAGGCTTCATTAAGGTTGCACAGGCAACTACAAATCTGAAATTACTTAAATTTTGAGTGTTTTACTTTGCATCCTTAACATTCTTTTTATGTAGTTATCTGTAATTACTGGTATAAAGGCCTGGCTCCCACTGACTTCAATAGAGTTTGGACCAGGCTGATATTGTCATAGATTTGCACTGTTTTTTTATGGTCCAGATAACTATGGATTCCCTGTCCTGATGAGCTTACAGTCTAAAATTAAGATGAGAACAGGTGGAGACAACAAATGGAATCATGACAGAGAAGACTATTTGATGTTATGATCAGCTGGGAGGCTAGTGCCACATGTCTTGAATGTAATGAATATTTTGTTGAGTTCAAGAGTAAATTTAGAGAGATCGTCACATCATATGCTCTACACTGCACTGAAGGATTCTTGTGCTGAAATGTTCAAATCTTCCAAAGGCAAAAAAACCCACCATCCCACTACAGAGAAAGTATCATTGTGAGTAACTGTATTATTGCTCAGCACTGTAGTAGCAGGTCTCCTTGAGCATTAGCCAGAGGCCCTTGAGTTTTCACCCTGAAGCTGGTAATGGGCGGTGAGGAAGCGCGAAGGCATCTGAAATACTTATACACTTGGTTTAGTAAAATTCAAGAGCAAAAAGAAGTAAAACACAGTTGTTTTGCTGTACCTCTATTTAACCTTTAAGTGCTGCATCTTGAATTTTAGACATTTTGACAAAGCAAAGGTTTATGATGCCATAAAACAGCAGCAAACCCATAGAAAATTTGCTCTCATTACTATGCTTGACAGCTGTTTGTATGGTGCCATTTTTCCTTCATCCCAAGCTAATAAGGCCATCAGAGATGAGTTCAAATACAATGGTTGGCACTAGATCTAAAGTTCCACCAAGGCTCAGATTTTGCCCCAAACATCCAGACCAGTCTCTCTCTGATTCCAAAGCACCAGCTTTTTCCCTCTGTAGACTTAGGTCTGCCTCTTGTCCTAAGTCATAAGTGAAAATAAATGTTTTATTTTCTAGGGAATAACACTACATTCCCTTTCACACCCCAAAATCCTATTTACGTCAAAAGGGAATGCAAGATTGGATGCTTTGTTTTTGAAAGTGTCACAGAAATAGCTAAAGCACAGTACAGTACAATATGATATAGCAATAGAAAGCATATAGGCAATATAAAAACAACAGTAAAAATACTCGTGAAAACATTTTATCTTGACTAAGCATAAGTTACTGCACTTATGGCTGTGCTGTAGTAATATACCAGGGGTCAGCAACCTTTCAGAAATGGTGTGCCGAGTCTTCATTTATTCACTCTGATTTAAGGTTTCGTGTGCCAGTAATACATTTAATGTTTTTAAAAGGTCTCTTTCTCTAAGTCTATAATATATAACCAAACTATTGTTGTATGTAAAGTAAATAAGGTTTTTAAAATGTTTAAGCAGCTTCATTTAAAATTAAATTAAAATTAGAGCCCCCTGGACCGGTGGCCAGGACCCGGGCAGTGTGAGTGCCAGTGAAAATCAGCTTGCGTGCCGCCTTTGGCACGCGTGCCATCGGTTGCCTACCCCTGTAATATACACTACACAACCTCCTTTTACACAGTGAAAAGCATCTTCTATTGACTGTTTATTTAAAGCACTGGAGCAGTCCCCCATATCAAAGGGTATCATCCCTTTCTAGAGATACACATCTCTCAAATCCATATAGTCACCAGGACTGGTTCTAGGCACCAGCAAACAAAGCACGTGCTTGGGGCGGCACAATTGCAGGGGTGGCACTCCGGGAGGTTTTTTTTTTTTGTTTTGCTTCGGCAGTTGCGCTCTCAGAGGGTTTTTTTGTTTTTGCTTTTTGCTTGGGGCGGCAAAAAACCTAGAGCCGGCCCTGATAGTCGCACTATCAAAAAGGGCTCTATGAATCTGTAATAAAGAGTACACTTCCTCAGAACTCTATTCACAGCAAAATCTGGAAATTAGGTACTGAATTATGGATCTGGACTGCATTTGTGCATAACTAAAACTTTATAGGAACATTCAGGAAATGTTACTGTTATCACCATAATTGGTGAATTTGAGATTATCAAAGTAAGAATTTCAAAATATCTACTTTTCCACTAATTCAATAAAATACCAATATATATGGGTCAAATCCTAGGTCCATGGAAGTTTTGCCCGAGTAAGAATTTGGCCTACTTATTTCAGATCCTTTGAAGGATTTATCTCTGTATGAATGAATATACACATAAATTGTTATTAATTGTGTGTATGTGTACACACATATATGTAAATACTTTCTATGTAATAATACATACTGTATATGCATGTATAACTCAGAGGGAGATAAAACAAAACAAAACACTCTTGATTAGGGTTACCATACGTCCGGTTTTTCCCGGACATGTCCGGCTTTTTGGTAATCAAACCCCCATCCGGGGGGAATTGCCAAAAAGCTGAACATGTCCGGGAAAATACCGGCCGGGCACTTCCCCTCCCGCGGCTGCTCTGCTCCTCCCCTGACTCTTCGGCTCTGTTTAAGAGCCAAGCTGCCCGAGCGCTACCGGCTTCGGGCAGCCCCCATGCTTCCCGACCCTGCGCCGCCGGCCGGGCACTTCCCCTCCCGGGCTCCAGCTGCTCTGCTCCGGCGGCTGGGGTCCGGAGGCAA
>NW_020680211.1:0-1373 GCF_002925995.2 Terrapene triunguis | reverse complement strand
CTTTGAAGGTTTGAGCTACTCTCTGTGGATCACCCCACTCAATGCGTGTTCATTCTAGGAAGCAAGCCGGCTAGACAGTAAAACATCAGAGGTTGCTCCCAATGCTACACTCAGTTTTAACAAAATTAGTAGACTTTATGGCCAGAAGAGACCTTTAGAGCATCTCATCTAACCCCCTGCATATTATAGGCTTCCTGTATAGTACAATAGTTACTTTTTGGGCACACACATTCCAGAAAGGCATCTAGTCTTCATTCAATGACATCAAGAGATGGAGAATCCACCACTTTCCCTTTTAGTGAGTGCCAGGGGGCTCCATTTCCCCTTCCACTAGCTCCCCATTTACAGTGAGCCAGAGCAGTACCTGCAGCAGGGAGCGGGAGTTGCTGGTGGCCTCAGAGGCACAGCCCCCGCAGTGCCTCAGGCACCTGGCGCAAGTGCCGGATGATGCGGAGCTGGTGCATCACTTTGGCCGAGACGTCCTCCTGCTGCAAGGGAATGAGAACCTGTCAGAGACTCAAACGCCCCGAGGAATCAGGGGGAATTAAGGGCACCTGGAACCAGCAGCATTTCCACCCAGCACCTGCCCACCACTGAGGGATGAATTCACCTCCTGAACCCCAGAATGGAGTCTTCTTGTCCTTTCTAGTAACCTCCAGTGCCAACCCCCCTCCTTGTAGGGTGAGCTCCTGCTACCTCCCCCTCAGTGCCCTTGACAGCTGTTCCACCTCCAAACCACAGCTCAAGTTCTCAGAACCCTCTTCTCCACCCCCACCCAGGTTGGGCAGGGAGGCGGCTCTAGCAGGGGGGGCAGGAGGGATTCTGGCAGCAGTGAAGTGGGTTGTGGGGAGGTTGAGATCTTGCCCCAAGTCATCCGAGACACTAATGCTAAGCCACAGGATGCCAGCATCTAGTGTCAGTGGAGTCCAAGCACTATTTCAATCCCACAGTTTTGGATGAACTTCCCACAAGGGGAGGTGAAGAGCACCCCCAGCAACACACACACACACACACACCCCACTCCTGGTGGTGGGAGGGGAACAGGAGAAAGGACAAAAGAAGTAAGAGATGAAGAGAAAGGAAGGAGGGATGGAGGAAAAGGACAAACCCTAGTGTCCCCAGTGATTCTACGGAACAAAATCCCAGGGAGGGAATAAAATTCTGCCACCTTAAACTAGTGTTTTCCATGCCTAGAATTCAGCTGGCACCAGATGGATCAGACTGAGCAGGTTCCAAAACCTCTTGGAGGCTCTTACCTTCTAAACAGGGACGTCTGTTTTCTAGTAAAATCAGTAAAAGGAAAGGAGAAAACTCGAAAGAGGCTCCTGCTCGCACTCACATACGTGAACCCTAATACTCTCTCAGTCCTCAAA
>NW_020680210.1:0-4801 GCF_002925995.2 Terrapene triunguis | reverse complement strand
TATGTGGAGAGAGGGGCACCTCTCGCAATTTTCATCTCTTTCAGGGGTACATGGGAGTCCCTTCTGTAGACTCCTCCCTTCGGTATTCCATGGCTCTTCCTCACCCGTACCCCCACACATTTGCCTTGCTGTTACCAGTGCAGTGCACCAAATGTTTTCGGATAACTGACTGCATGTACTTAGTAACTTACCTTGGTCTGTCTGTTATTACTTGGAACCACTTAAATCCTACTTTTTGTACTTAATAAAATCACTTTTGTTTATTGAGTAAGTGATTAATACCTAGGGGAGCAAACAGCTGTGCATATGTCTCTATCAGTGTTATAGAGGACAAATAATTTATGAGTTTACCCTGTATAAGCTTTATACCGAGTAAAACGGATTTATTTGGGGTTTGGATCCCACTGGGACCTGGGTGTCTGGGTGCTGGACACAGGATCACTTGCTAAGCTGTTTTCAGTTAAGTCTGCAGCTTTGAGGGCATGGTTCAGACCCTGGGTCTGTGTTGCAGCAGACTTGCTTGTCTGGCTCAACAAGGCAGGGTTCTGGAGGCCCAAACTGGCAGAGAAAATGGGCTCAGAGGTAGTCTCAGCACATCAGGTGACAGTCCCAAGGGGGGTCTCTGTGTCCGAACCTGTCACACCCCAGTCTCACAACACGGGAGGATTTTCCAGGGCTCCTGGGAAGGAAAGGGAGCCAATATCGTACTCAACTACAGAAAGAAGATGCACTCTTAAATGGCTCTTAAGTGGTCAGTCCAATATGGGGGTGAAAGAACAGCCTTGCCTCTCAGGTCTAGTAGCTGGGAATGCCCCTTCCAATCCCTCTTCTTTAGTACCAGATTACAACACCCTTCCTTAAAGTAATAGTATTTTACCCTACAAGCACAGCCTGACTGCAGCAGGACCAGGCATTACACGACATGAAACCATCTGGCCCTTAACAATTTCATCCGTCTCAGGTTATTTCTGGTACTTGCGTGACACCTTGGCCAATGCACCACAGGATTGAATCAGGAACCTCAAAGTGCTAGAAGGAGGCGTGCTGGCACCTTGAGCTAAAGAGTCAAGCTCTTCTGGGGAAGGGGGGGCATAACAGACTCTCACCTTCTATGGACTGGGCACCGAGCAGTGAGGTCTGTATCCCGCACTGATCAGTGGGTTACATTCAGGGAGTGACAGCCAAGCGTAAAGCTATGGCTACATATCAGTCGGGGCTGTGAAGAGGCGTGATCCCTGACCAACACAGCTGCACTGGCAGAAGTCTCTAGTGTAGATGCAGTTATACTAGTGGCAGAACTTTTACTAGGATAGCTTGGTTTTTTTCAGGGGTGGTGGAACAAACTATACCAGCAACAGTTGCTGGTATAAGCTGCATCCACACAAGAAGTCCTTTCCCAGTAAAGTATACCTACACAGGGACAGAGACCCTAGTGCAGACAAGGCCAAAGAATGGATTTTTGATCCCATGTGGCCAAGTTATTTATTTAGAAACAGAAAGAATACCAGATAAAAGTGAATATTTCCTAGAGACCAGGCCAAGGGGTTACTGTGCTAATGAAGCCAGCCTCGATTGTCTGTACTCCCAGTACATCTCTAACATGACATACACTCCACTAGTCTCAGGAGTTTTGCACAATGCAGGTGTGCATCTTTGGGTGTCAAAGGATCTGCAGACACCTGAAGGGATCTGTAACGTTACAGTTTCAGCGGGAGCTGTCAGCTCTACAGAGCACTCCTGGTATCACATCACTGTGGGCTGTAATAATGTCTCTACAGCACTGAGGTAGCCAAACCTGAGAAGGGCACTCTGCTCTAACTCAGCAGTTAATATCTTTCTCCAAAAAATTCCTTTTGGGCAGAAGTTTCACATGTTCGCTGGGCTCCAGCCAAAAGGAATTTGTTCTTCAAAAAGATTTTTTTTTAAATTCAGCTGGTTTGAGTTATATAAAGATGAAAATACTTATTTTGTGCTTTCAAAATATTGATCCAAGGATATATCTCTATTATACTTTACAGTCAACTCACATAAAGCAGGTTTAAAAAAAAAAGGTGGTGACCTGCAAATGATTGGGTTTCTGCCCTTTGTTTTTGCTTCTTTATGATGCATAGAGAAATCTTGAAACAGGTTTTGTTTGTTTCCCTTATAAATACCAGGTTTGTAAAGACTGGAGATTGTTGGTTTTACTGAAGGACCACCAGGGCAGAGGAGAAGGGGTGGGAT
This sequence comes from Terrapene triunguis, assembly GCF_002925995.2. NCBI lineage: Eukaryota > Metazoa > Chordata > Testudines > Emydidae > Terrapene > Terrapene triunguis. Next base: position 2,578 of record NW_020680210.1, on the reverse strand, counting down.
CAGAGCCCTGTATTGCTTTTTCTCACCCCTTATTTGAAAGAGGGGAGGGGTTTGAATCTTTCACAAAGACCTCCTTTCTTCTAAGTGGTCATGAGGCACTGAAGTTAAAGAGGTGTCACAAAAAAGCAAAGCATTTTAAGAGCCTGACTAAAACTCCCTTCTTCTCAACTGCTCAGCTTTCATGGGTTGGCTCTGGGGGTGTCATTCTTTCACTCGCTCTCCAGTAGCCCGACTCATCCAGAGTTGGCAAAACCTGAATTCCAAATGTAAATGACAAGCAGAAAAGAACACTTCCCCCCTCAGCCCTTTCTGGGCTTCTCACACATCGTAAGGAAACAAAACATTTTATTTTAGACCAATTTTATTCTCTTTCCAAGTTTCCTTTAAATGTCAAATATGGCGTGTGACTAATCCCCTTGAGCAACAGTCACCCCGCTAAGGGTGAATTCATTCCCCATCTTCTACCCCACCAATGACAAAGCCCCTGAACCCATCCTTCCTACCAGCATAATCCCTCCCGCAGTCACATTGCCAACTGCAAACACAAGGGCAATCAGAGCTCACATTCAAATACACAACAGTGAGAAGATTTTAACATGTGATCTGGTCGTTCACTGCATACGTAGTGGCATTTATTCATTGCACTTGTCCCTAGGAGAACTTGGAGGTTGGGAACACGTCTGCAGCTGGAAAAGAATGTAAGGGGGAGATTGTCAGCGTACAAATCCAAGTGACACTGGAAGCCAGAAGGAGTTGGATGTCTTCCTGCTGTCTTCCCCCTGGATTGTGAAATGGGCATGGGGAAGGGAAGCGCTGCCCCCAATGGGAACAGACTTCTCTAAGGCAGTAAGGAAAGGGCTGGCTGGAAGGAACACCTCACTTCTTATCTCATCTCTGCCCATGATTTGCTGTGTGGCTTTGCCCAGGCTGCTGCATTTCTCAGCCTCATCTGTAAGGCCTGGTCTATACTAGGAGTTTATGTCGAATTTAGCACCGTTACATTGAATTAACTCTGCACCCGTCCACACAACGAAGCTATTTAGTTCGACATAAAGGTCTCTTAAATTCGACTTCTGTACTCCTCCCCAACGAGGGGAGTAGCGCTAAATTCGACATGGCCATGTCGAATTAGGCTAGGTGTGGATGTAAATTGACGGTAATAGCTCCGGGAGCTATCCCACAGTGCACCACTCTGTTGACGCTCTGGACAGCAGTCCGAGCTCGGATGCTCTGACCAGCCACACAGGAAAAGCCCTGGGAAAATTTGAATTCCTTTTCCTGTCTGGCCAGTTTGAATCTCATTTCCTGTTTGGACATCATGGCGAGCTCAGCAGCACTGGCAACGATGCAGAGCTCTCCAGCAGAGATGGCCGTGCAATCGCAGACTAGAAAGAGGGCCCCAGCATGGACTGATCGGGAAGTCTTGGATCTGATCGCTGTGTGGGGTGATGAGTCCGTGCTTTCCGAGCTGCGATCGAAAAGACGGAATGCAAAGATCTACGAGAAAATCTCAAAAGCCATGACGGAGAGAGGATACAGCCGGGATGCAACGCAGTGCCGCGTGAAAATCAAGAAGCTGAGACAAGGCTACCAGAAGACCAAAGAGGCAAATGGACGCTCCGGATCCCAGCCCCAGACATCCCGTTTCTACGAGGCACTGCATTCCATCCTAGGTGCGGCCGCCACCACTACCCCACCACTGACCGTGGACTCTGAGGATGGGATATTGTCCACGGCTGGTTCCTCGGAGATGTTAGCAGACGGGGAAGATGAGGAAGGAGATGAGGAGGACGAGGCAGTCGACAGCGCTTACAACGCTGATTTCCCCAACAGCCAGGCTCTCTTCATCACCCTTACAGAGATCCCCTACCAACCGTCCCCAGGCGTTAACCCTGACCCAGAATCAGGGGAAGGATCAGTCGGTAAGTGTTTTAAACATGTAAACATTTATTTTTAACAGAACAGGAATATTAACAATATTAACAATGGGTTTTTCATGATTAGTTTGCCCTAGGCGCTTAACGTTTCAGTTCTTGGCAGTGCAACTACTGAAAAAAAATCTAACAATGTCTGGTTTAGCATGATTGTTTTGCCCTAGGCGCTCTACTGTTTAGTCCCTGGCAGTGCAGCTACAGTAAAATCCGGTCTATATGTCTGGGGATAGAGCAGAAATCCTCCTGGGACATCTCCACGAAGCTCTCCTGGAGGTAATTGGAAAGCCTTTGCATCAGGTTCCTGGGGAGAGCGGCCTTATTGGGTCCTCCGTGGTAGGAAACGTTTCCGCGCCAGGAGACAATCAAGTACTCGGGTATCATTGCCTTGCAGAGCATGGCGGCATACGGCCCTGGTCTTTGCAGGCTTTCCCGAAGCATCCTTTCTTTCTCCGTCTCTGAAATCCTCATCAGAGTGATGTCACTCATGGTGACCTGATTTGAATTAGGTAGGGCCAGGGCCGGCTCTAAGCACCAGCAAAGCAAGCAGGTGCTTGGGGCGGCAGATTTGCAAGGGGCTCAAGAATCCAGCATGGGAGCTGAGAACCAACAGGGGGCCCTGGGAGCTGTAGTTCCTTGGTTAGCTC
>NW_020680209.1:0-5851 GCF_002925995.2 Terrapene triunguis | reverse complement strand
TACTGCCCTGGCCTCAGGTGACCAACCGTCAGACCCACCCTTTATATTCCCCGGAAATTTTAAAAATCCCCTTCCTGTTTGCTCAGCCAGGTGTGTAGTGCTATCAGCAAATCTTTCCAGGTGACCATGCCTCCACGCGCCAAGCGAGCCCCAGCATGGAGCAATGGCGAGTTGCTGGACCTCATCAGTGTTTGTGGGGCGGAAGCTATACAGTCCCAGCTGCGCTGCAGCCGTAGGAATTACGAAACCTTTGGGGACATATCAAAGGCCATGATGGAAAGGGGCCATGACCGGGACGCATTGCAGTGCAGGATTAAAGTAAAGGAGCTGCAGAGTGCCTACCGCAAAGCCTGTGAGACAAACGGCTGCTCCGGTGCTCCCCCCGCGACCTGCCAATTCTACAAAGAGCTGGACGCGATACTCGGGGGTGACCCCACCTCCACTCCGAGCACCACTATGGACACTTCAGAGCCGGGGGAGGAGGAGGAAAGCGGGAGTTAGGGTGCTGGGGCGGGGGGAGACACCCCAGAATCCCTGGAGGCATGCAGCCAGGAGCTCTTCTCGAGCCAGGAGGAAGGTAGCCAGTCGCAGCGGCCGATACTTGGTGGAGGACAAACAGAAGAGCAGGTTCCCGGTAAGCGGCTTTTTTGGGGAGGAAGGAATTTTTCGGTGTGGGCTCTTTGGGAGAGGAGGGTTAGGACTGCATGACTAGATGCGGAATAGCGCATTGATGTGGTCTATCACAGCGTGATAATCGGCCTTGATAATCTCTTTGAAAGTCTCATCCAGAACGTGAGCAATGCGCTTGCGCAGGTTTCTTGGGAGAGCCACCGTGGTCCTTGTCCCAGTCAGGCTAACGTGTCCATGCCACTGTGCCGCGAGGGGCGGGGGGACCATTGCTGCACACAGGCAAGCGGCATATGGGCCAGGGCGGAAGCCGCATTGCAGTAGAAGACCCTCCCTTGCTTCCCAGGTCACCCTCAGCAGCGAGATATCTTCCAGGACAAACTCCTGTGGAAAAGGTTGGGACAGTGTTCAGTGTAGGTGCCCCCTGAAGCTGTTGGCTCTCCCCAAGGCACAGAAACCCAGAGGACAGTACAGCCATGAAACAATCAGTCCCCCTTACTCACCATTTTGGGAATCCCGTGGGTTATGTGCGCTCTCTTTGGAACGGGAAAATTATGCTATTGTGTAGACTGTGTGTGCCCTCCTTAAGTGCGGGGGAATCATTACGCTGTCTGGTATAAACAATGCTGCCTCTGTTAAGTGTTGCATTTTGCCTTTACAGATGCAACCTTGAGACCTCAGCCGTCCGTGTTATCACCGGCTGAGAGACTGCGAAAACTCAGGAAGAGATCACAAAAAAGCAAAGAAGACATGTGGGTTGTAGCCCACGAAAGCTTATGCTCTAATAAATTTGTTAGTCTCTAAGGTGCCACAAGTACTCCTGTTCTTTTTATGCTTCAAGATGTGATGCAGCAATCTCTTAAAGAGAATCAAAAGGCGCAGGAGTGGAGGGAGAGCGAAAGCAGGATCCGCCAGGAAAATGCAGCGCACCGGCGGTGAAGCACGGAGCACGGGCAGCAAAGCATGGACCGGCTGATAAGCATCATGGAATGCCAAGCAGACTCTATCCAGGCGCTCATCGCCATGCAGGCGGAGCACTACCGCGCCCGCCCCCCCGCCCCCCCGCAGCCCTTGTCCCAAAACTCTTTCCCTTGTGCCCCCATGTCACCTCCAACCCACTTTCCCCAACATCCGGGTTCTTACCGCCACCAGCTGCCTCCAACACCTGTATCTTCACCACCCAGCCCTGAAAACTACGACCCTTACCCTCTGCACTCAACCCCCATCACCATGCAGTATAGCTATCCTGAAGTGCAGCCCTCATTGCACAGCACTCCAGACAGGACATACGCAAATCTGTGATTGTACCATTCCCCACCACACTCCCTTGCCCTTTCTGATTCCCAAACAGTTGTGTTGCTTTTCAATAAATGAATTTTATTTTCAATAAATGGATTTTTTTGGCTTTGAAAACATTCTTTATTATTGCATAAAGTAAAAGATACCTTAGCCCAGGAAAGAAACAGGCACTGAAAATCAGATTACCAAACACAGATTCCTACTAACATTGTAACCACTGCACTTCACTCCCATGCAGGACACCAGACATTACTGCTGGTTTTCAGCCTCAAATTGCTTCCTCAAGGCATCCCTAATCCTTAAAGCCCCGTGCTGGGCCCTTCTAATAGCCCTGCTCTCTGGCTGTGCAAAGTCAGCCTCCAGGTGTTGAACCTCGGAGGTCCATGGCTGACTGAATCTTTCACCCTTCCCTTCACAAATATTATGGAGGGTACAGCACGCGGATATAACCACGGGGATGCTGTGTTCAGCCAAGTCCAGCTTCCCATACAGAGATCGCCAGCGGCCCTTTAAATGGCCAAAAGCACACTCCACAGTCATTCGGCACCAGCTCAGCCTGTAGTTGAACCGTTCCTTGCTGCTGTCAAGGCTCCCTGTGTAGGGTTTCATGAACCACGGCATTAACAGGTAAGCGGGATCTCCAAGGATCACAATGGGAATTTTGACTTCCCCTACTGTGATCTTCCACTCTGGGAAAAAAGTCCCAGCCTGCAGCTTCCTGAACAGCCAAGTGTTCCGAAAGATGCGTGCGTCATGCACCTTTCCGGGCCAGCCTGTGTTAATGTCAATGAAATGCCCACGGTGATCCACAAGTGCCTGGAGAACCATAGAGAAATACCCCTTCCGATTAACGTACTCGGATGCTAGGTGGGGTGGTGCCAGAATAGGAATATGCATCCCATCTATCACCCCTCCACAGTTAGGGAAACCCATTTGTGCAAAGCCATCCACTATGTCCTGCACGTTACCCAGAGTCATGGTTCTTCTGAGCACGATGCAATTAATGGCCCTGCAAACTTGCATCAACACGATTCCAACGGTCGACTTTCCCACTCCAAACTGGTTCGCGACTGATCGGTAGCTGTCTGGAGTTGCCAGCTTCCAGATTGCAATAGCCACCCGCTTCTCCACCGGCAGGGCAACTCTTAATCTTGTGTCCTTGCGCCGCAGGGTGGGGGCGAGCTTCTCACACAGTCCCATGAAAGTGGCTTTTCTCATCTGAAAGTTCTGCAGCCACTGCTCGTCATCCCAGACTTGCATGACGATGTGATCCCACCACTCAGTGCTTGTTTCCCGAGCCCAAAAGTGGTGTTCCACGGTGCTGAGCATATCCGTGAACGCCACAAGCAATCTCGTGTCATACGCGTTATGCAACTTGATATCATCGTTGGACTCCTCACTGTCACTTTGGATCTTAAGGAATAGCTCGACTGCCAAACGTGATGTGCTGGCGAAACTCGTCAGCATACTCCTCAGCAGTTCGGGCTCCATTTCCCCCAGACCGAAACAGAACACAGATTGCGCTGCATAGAAACCGTTGAAAGATGGCGCCAAATGTGGACGGAAACACAGGGATTGCTGGGATGCGAAGTGATGCATCACAGGGCATTGGGACAGGACCCAGAATGCCCCGCTCCCCCCGCCCCCTTCCCACAGCACACGGCACCAGAATGGGAAGAGGTTCTCTGTGGGATAGCTGTGGGATAGCTGCCCATAATGCACCGCTCCCAATGCCACTGCAAATGCTGCAAATGTGGCCACAACAGTGCGCTGGCAGCTGTCAGTGTGGACAGACTGCAGCGTTTTCCCTACTCAGCTGTACGAAGACAGGTTTAACTCACAGCGCTGTACAGCTGCAAGTGTAGCCAAGGCCTAAGTAGGTGCTAGTGATGCCAAAGCCCAGGGAAAGGGAGAACAAGTGCAGGGTCCCTGGCACCAGAACCATGGCCCTGCCCCCCGTTCTGCCTGCAGCCCTGCCCTCTTCCACCCTTTCCACGCCTTCCACCCACAGCCCCATCCACTATGTCACCTCTGTTTCACCCCTTCCCCCGCTGCCCCACCCTGCTCATTCCTTTACCCCCTCCCCGCTGCGGCCCTGAGACCAGAGAAGCTCTGTGCCCCTGCTGCAGCCCCCGGGCCATAGCTTTCAGATTGCAATAGCTGGAGTGAGAGCTCCTCCAGCCCTGGGGCTGACATGGGGGAGACTTTTCCAGGGGCCCCAAATGGGCCATGGCACTGGGTGGTCAAAGGGGCACAGTGCGGCAGTGCAAAGGTGCACACTGAGGGTGTAGTGTCAGAAACTGCTTCCTGGGGGGGCTCCCAGATTTCTCCCTGCTTCTTCGCAGTGGAGGAACATCGGGGGGGAGGGAAGTGGTGACACACAGATACAGCTCACCCCCCCCAACATTCCTCCATGGCGCCATAGAGGGTTGGGGGGGCGAGGAGCAACACTACCTGCTCCATGCATCCTGGTTACTTTCCCCACCTGGGCTGTGCTCTGAGAAGCTGCTGCTCTCTGCCCTCCCCTTATGCAGCCTGGGTGAGAAAAGTGACCTGGATGCAAGTGCAGTAAGATGAGGCCCTGAGACATAAACCCTTGGTATCAAAGCCCGGTATGAGGCCTGAGGCCTGAACTGAAGTAATGGTCAAGACATTGCTAATATAAAGCAAAGGTAGGCTGTGAGCCAGAGGCAGGCCCTGCTCACAGAAGATGGCAAGAGCATGTAAGCACTAATAAGATGAACGTATGCCAGGACGGCATCCACACGGATAACAAGGAACAGGCAGACCCAGCCTAAAGACAGTATAAAAGGACAATATGATGGATAGACAATATGATGGATAGGTAATATGAAAGAACAATACGATGAATACAGTATTTGTTTGAACCAATCAGCACCATGAGAAAGGCAACACCCTAATGCATAGAGGGGCTGTACCTCAGTGCGTTCAATGATGCGAAACTTTTTTGTCCCTTTGCATAAGAATGCATCCCTGACTGGACGTCTTTGTCTGGCCTAGGGGGCAGTGGCAACTCCTGCCCCTGACTGAGCCGGTCCATTGTCAGGGGGCACATATTCGTAGTATGTCCTGTAGAGTCTGCGAGAAACTATTACTGTGCTTCGTTTGACAATAAACCTGGCCGGGTGCTTTCGTACCTTATCAGAGTCTGTGATCACTGCAGGTTCTCTCGGGGTCTGCTGTGTCAGCCAACTGCACTGAGCCGGGGCAGCACACAGAGGGAACACACGCATGCAGCCGACTGTTATCAACATTGAACTGAGGAGAGTACCACACTAGTAGCATATGACGACATCTGACCTCTGATGTCGCTCCTCACCCGCCCCCTCGCAGCCCCTAGGGGTGCATGGAGGAGCAGCGTACCAAGGAGGAGCGGGCAGCAACGCCAGTTGCTCCATGCATACAGGTTAGTTTCCCCACATGGGCACAGAAGGCAGTGATGAGCTGCCAAAATCTTAGGAACCGGTTCCCTACTGGGTCTTCGGCAGCACGGTGGCAGCTGGTCCTTCAGTGCCGGAGCGAGTGAAGGACCCGCCGCTGAAGTGCCGCCGAAGACCCGGTAGGGAACCGCCCAGTGAGTACAAGCCCCATCCGCCTCCCAAAACAGCCTATCCCCCCATCTGACCCCCACCCATGTCCTGCCCCCAACTGCCCCCCTCAGAACCCACAACCCATCAATCCCCCCCTGCTTCTTGCCCCCTGACCACTCCTTACCGAGACCCCCCACCTTAACTGCCCCCCAGGACCCCACCCCCTACCCAACTCGCCCTGCTCCCTGTCCCTTGACTGCCCCGACCCCATCCACCACCACCCCGACAGACCCCCAGAACTCCCACGCCTACCCAACCCCCCTGTTCCCCGTCCCCTGACCACCACCCCAGAACTTCTGCCCCATCCAACCCTC
>NW_020680208.1:0-1288 GCF_002925995.2 Terrapene triunguis | reverse complement strand
GGCTTCATGAGCCATGGCATTAAGGGGTAGGCTGGGTCCCCAAGGATCACGATAGGCATTTCAACATCCCCAATGGTTATTTTCTGGTCCGGGAAGAAAGTCCCTTCCTCCAGCTTTCGAAACAGAAGAGACTGCCTGAAGACGCGAGCATCATGTACCCTTCCCGGCCAGCCCACGTTGATGTCGGTGAAACGTCCCTTGTGATCCACCAGGGCTTGCAGCAGCATTGAAAAGTACCCCTTGCGGTTTATGTAGTCGGTGGCTTGGTGCGCCGGTGCCAAGATAGGGATATGGGTTCCGTCTATCGCCCCACCACAGTTTGGGAATCCCATTGCAGCAAAGCCATCCACTATGGTCTGCACGTTTCCCAGAGTCACTACCCTTGATATCACCAGGTCTCTCATTGCCCTGGCAACTTGGATCACAGCAGCCCCCACAGTAGATTTGCCCACTCCAAATTGATTCCCGACTGACCGGTAGCTGTCTGGCGTTGCAAGCTTCCACAGGGCTATCGCCACTCGCTTCTCAACTGTGAGGGCTGCTCTCATCCTGGTATTCTGGCGCTTCAGGGCAGGGGAAAGCAAGTCACAAAGTTCCATGAAAGTGCCCTTACGCATGCGAAAGTTTCGCAGCCACTGGGCATCGTCCCAGACCTGCAACACGATGCGGTCCCACCACTCTGTGCTTGTTTCCCGGGCCCAGAATCGGCGGTCCACGGCATGAACCTGCCCCAGTAACACCAAGATTTCCACATTGCTGGGGCCTGTGCCTTGTGAGAGGTCCATGTCAATTTCCTCATCACTATCGTCGCCGCGCTGCAATCGCCTCCTCCTCAGCTGGTCCTGGTTTGGCTTTGGCATGTCCAGGAGGCTCTGCATGTTTTCCAGGACAATGCGCGTGGTGTTCATAGTGCTCAGAATTGCCGCGGTGATCTGAGCGGGCTCCATGATCCCAGTGCTGGCTATGGCGTCTGGTCTGAAAAAAAGCGCGAAAGTAGTATCTGACGGACCAGGGGAAGAAGGGAGGGAGGGAGAGAGGGAGGGAGGGGCGAGTGACACCGCGTACAGGTACAGGGAATTAAAATCAAGAAAGGTGGGTTTGCATCAGGGAGAAACACAAACAACTGTCACACAGAATGCCCCCCCCCAAAGATTGAACTCAAAAGCCTGGGTTTAGCAGGAGGGAGGGGGGAAGCAAATGAATGGAGAATAAATCTATTTTTTACATCTTAAGACGACGGTGCAGCATGACTGATAGCCCTTGGCATTTTCTGGGTGCTTGGCAGCAA
>NW_020680207.1:0-6283 GCF_002925995.2 Terrapene triunguis | reverse complement strand
GGGAGCAGCAGCAGCCGCCGCTGCAGCGGGGAATCCGCCTGCAGCTCGCAGCCTGCCAGAGCCGCTCAGGTAAGCAGGGGCCTCGGGCAGGGATGCCAGCATTTTCCCGGACATGTTCGGCTTTTTGGCAATTCCCCCCGGACGGGGATTTGAGCACCAAAAAGCCGGACATGTCCGGGAAAATCCGGACGTATGGTAACCCTATCCCTGCAGCCAGGCCCTTCTCTCTCTGAATGCAGAGAGAGACTTCTGAGCTCCTGGCTCACTGCCTCTTATAGGGACCAGCTGGGCCTGATTGGGGCTTGGCCACAGCTGAGCCTACCTTCCCTAATCAGCCCAGGCTTTTTGCCCCAGCCACAGCCCTCCCCTGGGCTGTTTTAAGCCCTGAAGGGCAGGAGCGGGTAACCACCCCACTACAAGGACATTGAGGTCAATGGTAATTGGGACAAAATACAACATGGTTTTACAAAAGGTAGATTGTGCCAAACCAACCTGATCTCCTTCTTTGAGAAGGTAACAGATTTTTTAGACAAAGAAAATGCAGTGGATCTAATTTACCTCGATTTCAGTAAGGCATTTGATACGGTTCCACATGGGGAATTATTAGCTAAATTGGAAAAGATGGGGATCAATATGAAAATTGAAAGGTGGATAAGGAACTGGTTAAAGGGGACACTACAACGGGTCATACTGAAAGGTGAACTGTCAGGCTGGAAGGAGGTTACTAGTGGAGTTCCTCAGGGATCGGTTTTAGGACCAATCTTCTTTAATCTTTTTATTACTGACCTTGGCACAAAAAGTGGGAGTGTGCTAATAAAGTTTGCGGATGAGCTGGGAGGTATTGCTAATACAGAGAGGGACCAGGATATCATACAGGAAGATCTGGATGACCTTGTAAACTGGACTAATAGTAATAGGATGAAATTTAATAGTGAAAAGTGCAAGGTCATCCATTTAGGGATTAATAACAAGAATTTTTGTTATAAATTGGGGATGCATCTGTTGGAAGTAACTGAGGAGGAGAAGGACTTCGGAGTATTGGTTGATCACAGGATGACTATGGGCCGCCAATGTGATATGGCCGTTAAAAAAGCTAATGCTGTCTTGGGATGCATCAGGCGAGGTATTTCCATAAAGATAAGGAGGTGTTAGTACCGTTATACAAGGCACTGGTGAGACCTCATCTGGAATATTGTGTGCAGTTCTGGTCTTCCATGATTAAGAAGAATTAATTCAAACTGGAACAGGTACAGAGAAGGGCTACTAGGATGATCCGAGGAATGGAAAACCTGTCTTATGAAAGGAGACTCAAAGAGCTTGGCTTGTTTAGCCTAACCAAAAGAAGGCTGAGGGGAGATATGATTGCTCTCTATTAATATATCAGAGGGATAAATACCAGGGAGGGAGAGGAATTATTTAAGCTCAGTACCAATGTGGACACAAGAATAAATGGATATAAACACGACATTAGGAAATTTAGACTTAAAATTAGATGAAGGTTTCTAACCATTAGAGGAGTGAAGTTCTGGAACAGTCTTCCAGGGGGAGTAGTGGGGTCAAAAGACGTATCTGGCTTCAAGACTAAGCTTGATAAGTTTATGGAGGGGATGGTATGATGGGGATAGCCTAATTTTGGCAATTAATTGATCTTTGATTATTAGCAGTAAATATGCCCAATGGCCTGTGATGGGATGTTAGATGGGGTGGGATCTGAGTTACTACAGAGAATTCTTTCCTGGGTGCTGGCTGGTGAGTCTTGCCTACATGCTCAGGATTTAGCTGATTGCCATATTTGGGGTCGGGAAGGAATTTTCCTCCAGGGCAGATTGGCAGAGGCCCTGGAGGTTTTTCGCCTTTCTCTGCAGTGTGGGGCACGGGTCACTTGCTGGAGGATTCTCTGCACCTTGAGGTCTTTAAACCACTATTTGAGGATTTCAATAACTCAGACATAGGTTAGGGGTTTGTTACAGGAGTGGGTGGGTGAGATTCTGTGGCTTGCATTGTGCAAGAGGTCAGACTAGATTATCATAATTGTCCCTTCTCACCTTAAAGTCTATGAGTCTATGAGCTGAATATAAGAGCCCAAATTTCTGCTGCAGGGATGGTGGATTTGCTAGGAGCCCTGCAGCAAGCAGGAAGAGACAGGAGGGAGCAACCTGGGGGCCTGGGCTACGCTAGGAAAATTAACAGTGATTTGGGTTTGACAGTGATTTGCAAATCCACCTCATGTTGGGATTTCAGCCTGATTGCTGCCTGCTAGACCATCTCCAGAAGCAGGCTGGGTGAGCTGCCTGCAGTACCGCCTGTGGCCGTTGCAGGCTGCTCTTCCACATGCTGAGCATGTAGCAGCTGCTGAAACATTGGAGTCATGCACCTAAGAGCTCAAAAGTCAATCTAAAAAGGTGAGTCAGGTTAGTTATTTAGTTAAATAACTTCATTTTAAAGTCAGTCTCGCTACTTGGGGCCTGTCTCATGGTTTTTGGGTTCAGCTCGGAAACCACTGGGCAGTGCCAGGATTAATGAGAACACCCACCATCACAGTCGTGAGGAGCCAAAGGAGCAGACTAAGAATCCTCATGCCTCAGGGCATCAGCTAACCCTGAAAGCTGGGGTCAGGAAGAAACTTCCCCATGACCAGGCTAGTCCATAATTACCCACAGAGGGGCTCTCATACCATCTTCCGACACAGCCAGCCTCAGGCCTACTGCAGCATCCTGTCCCTGGGCAGGGCCTGGATCAGATGACCCCGGGCACAGATTTCACTCTCACCAACAGAGCCACAAGTTAGTCTGTGCAATAGCACTGCTCGGCCAGGAACCCTCCTGCTGCCTTACAGTGTTACAGATGCGCTAGGCTTCCAGCCTGCCCTCGATCCTGGCTCTGCCCTCGATTGGTCCAGGCTTGGAGTCTACTGGGCAGGGATGCAACCCCATGCTCTGAAGAGTCACTAGCCTCTGTTTGCCAGAAGCTGGGAATGGGCAACAGGGGATGGATCACTTGATGATTACCCGTTCTGTTCATTCCCTCTGGGGCACCTGGCACTGGCCACTGTCAGAAGACAGGATACTGAGCTAGATGGACCATTGGTCTCACCCAGTATGGCCGTTCTTAAGTTTCTTATAGGTCTGATATGGGCTGGCAGCTCCTGGGTTTGTCGCTAGGTTGGTTTGCTGGCCACCACAAACCAGGGAATTCTCTTTATTAAACACACACTAAGAAAGTCAAGAAAAAAGTAAAACAGGCACAGACATTTGAAAACTCACGAGTCACATCAACTCATGCCACAAACTCCCTCTCCCTCCCGCACCCCCGGGGAGTCATTTTAGATGGCAGCTCTCAACTGCTCAGATCCCTCTGTTCCTTGAGGAAAAGGGCTGAGAGACTGGAAAACACAACCTCCGTCTCTGCCACTGGCAGTTCAGTTGCTAGAAAGCCCCAGGCATGGCAATGGCACGCAACCCAGTTAGCTCCTCCTGGATCCCAGCCTCTCTCACCTTGCCTCAGCAAAACATCTGACCCCCCAAACTTACTCTGATTTTTCACCATGGTCACGGCAAATCTCTCCTCAGCATTGCCCTTAGCTTGCCAGACTGGTCACAGTTGGCAAGGTTCAGTCTGCGCTGGCTGGCTAAGCTGGACACTTACTAAACAGAGGGCAAACAGAGAGAGATTGGGAAGGGCAGGATGGGATGTGGCGGCAGTAATAGGGATAGTAGGCATCCAGCTGAGGACACAGCCATGGATACGGCGAGGTCACCTGGTTCCCTCTCCTTGTCTGGTCTGTTTGGAGCATCCTTCAAGATCAGGAAGAAGGAGACAGGTGGAGATGGGTGTGAATCCCCAGCTGGTAAGGCCATTCAGTAGGCCTGAATCCTGGTAAGCTGGTCGGTGGGGTGAAACAGTGGCATGGCCTCTGCAGAAGTGCCCGGCCCTTACTTGCTCAAGGCTGAGACACTTAGGAAGGAGCCAGTTAGCCCCTCTGTGGTGGTGCCTAGTGCCGTGTGTCTGTGTGCTGACAGTCCTTCAGCCTAGGGTGACCAGATAGCAAGTGTGAAAAATCAGGACAGAGGGAGGGGTAATAGGCAGCTATGTAAGAAAAAGCCCCAAATATCTGGACTGTCCCTATAAAAACAGGACATCTGGTCACCCTACTTCAGCCTGAGGAGACAAGGTGAGGACGAGAGCAGGGTGCCTGCCCAGAATAGGGACAGGAATGTGCCCGTCCATGCCCCTGCTGCATTCGTCTCCACATTGAGCTCCACAGCACAAATGTTCATGGGAACCCAAGGTGAAACTCTCAACAGAGCTCAGATTAGAGGAGTTCTGCTCCTCCACTATCCAACTAGCCCCAGGCCTAGAGCCATGGGCTGGCACCAGGGAAACCTGCACAAGTGATTTCCCCTGAGGAGCCACCTCACTCCAAACAAAATGGCTAATCCAAGCCACCATCCTGTACTGTGCAGAACTGTCTCAGCTCACCACCACCAGCATTACTGTTGGCTCCTCGGGGACTGCTGCTCTCTGCCCTGCCCTGAACTGGAGATCCCTCTGGGCTGGGACAACTCCCCACAGAACTGGGGGAGATGAGGAGGGACTTTCTACGGCCATTCAGCCTGGACACACACAGTAAGCCCCCTGCATCCCCAGCTGTCACCACCCTCTGACACACAGTGGGTCTGTACCCAGCTGGCCCCTGCAGCATCCCATTGACTGTGACTGGAGCTTCCCCATTCCTCTGGGCACTGCGACCTCTCTGGAGCTCTCATTCACTTAAAAGTGTCTACAATCTTCTTCCACTCGGGAGAGCCGTTCCCAAACAAACCTGTATGTTAGACTGGAGTGGCCTAGGAAGCGGCACCATTTGCATCAATATACCTGTTCCGTAGCCAAGGGAATGGTGCCTTCAGCATTCCACACCAGCTCTTTCAGTGGAGCTCCCCGTGCTGAGGATCCAGCCACAAAAGCCAGTGAGGCTGTGGGAGCGGCACAGCCAGTGGCGACTGGTTCCTGAACTCAGACAGGTAGACATGGCATGGCTCTTATAGATTCATAGATTCTAGGACTGGAAGGGACCTCGAGAGGTCATCGAGTCCAGTCCCCTGCCCGCATGGCAGGACCAAATACTGTTTAGACCATCCCTGATAGACATTTATCTAACCAATGGTTAGACATTTATCTAACCAACCCTCTTTGCACCTTTCACTTCAGAAAGGAAGTTTCCATCTTTTCTCCTGGTGTAGATCCTTGAAAATGCCACATAAATGCCATGGGTGTGAGGGCTAAAGCGAACACTCATGGGCTAGTCCCAGTCCCAGGCACCCACATCTGGTCTTTGGGACCCAGGATACTCACAGACAGGGTCTCTCATTTGGGGGAGAAAAGGGTGCTTCCTGTGATGCTGCTCCTGACATTCAGTAAGGTCAGCCTGGCCTTTGGCCATACAGCAGGGTAGTTTAACAGCATGAGAAACAGCATGGTCAATGGACTAAGCCCAGGACAGAGAACAAGTTGGCTACTCCCAGCTGAGTCACTTAATTCCAGAGCAGCCCTGATCGTGTTGCTTAATTTTTCTGTTCTAGTTTCCTCGCCTGTAAAATGGGGGACAGTACTACTGAGCCTCTGGCCTCTCCCTTCTATGTGGGTTTTGATGAGTAGCTGAGGTTTGGAAAATGCTAGAACATGTGCTAGGACACCTAGAATGCCACACAACCCTTCAGTGACGGGGTCCCAGCGACCCACGGCTCCCTGTCTTATATTTGAAAATTGTCCCTTGAAAATGCTGCCAGCTCTGCACAAGCCAGCACAAACAACTGAGGTCCAATTCTCTGCACTGGGATGTCATCAAATCCAGCACCCTGTGCTGAGGCAGGACCAAGTAAACCTAAACTACCCTGACAGGTGTTTGTTAACCTGTTCTTAAAAACCTCCAGTGATAGGGATTCCACCACCTCCCTTGGAAGCCTGTTCCAGAGCTTAATTACCCTCATAGTTAAAAAGTTTGTCCTAATATCTAACTTAAATCTCCCTTGCTGCAGATTAAGCCCATTACTTCTTGTCCTCGCCTACATTTAATGGATAGGAGAACAATTGATCACCTGTCACTGATACCCTCATTACATAATTGAACACTGTTATCAAATCAGGAGGGGAGGGATAGCTCAGTGGTTTGAGCATTGGCCTGCTAAACTCAGGCTTGTGAGCTCAATCCTTGAGGGGTCCTGTAGAAGAGTTGCGCCGGGGCTCTACCCACCCGGACGGAGGGGCGCCACACCGGCTCACTATA
>NW_020680206.1:0-1263 GCF_002925995.2 Terrapene triunguis | reverse complement strand
TGAATTCAAATATGACAATTAAAACAACTGATTGGCTACTGTTTCTATGATATTTAAGTTTTTACATTTTATGTCTATGTATATTGTGTAGATAGTAGAGTTTGAATCATAAATTGTAAACCTAGGTCTTTTCATGTGTTTATGGTTGCTTTACATGATAATATTTCACCTGTCCTGTTTATGTAACACTTTAAAAATCAGCAAAAGAGTTATATAAATAAAATTTATTATGAAACAAAAGGCAAAAAACTATTATGTACATAGTTTAGTCCTATTCAGTGTCTACTCGGCGCTTCTTGGCTTGTCTCTTGTATTCATTAAATGGAGCATCTCTTGTCACTGTCCAGCAATAGTCTGCAAGCACTGATGGGCTCCATTTGCCCTGATAGCGTTTCTCCATTGTGGCAATGTCCTGGTGAAATCGCTCGCCAGGCTCGTCGCTCACTGCTCCGCAGTTCGGTGGAAAAAAATCTAGATGAGAGAGTAAAAAATGTATCTTTAGTGACATGTTGCAACCAAGGCTTTTGTATGCCTTGAGGAGGTTTTCCACCAACAACCTGTAGTTGTCTGCCTTGTTGTTTCCGAGAAAATTTATTGCCACTAACTGGAAGGCTTTCCATGCCGTCTTTTCCTTGCTACGCAGTGCATGGTCAAATGCATCATCTCGAAGAAGTTCACGAATCTGAGAACCAACAAAGACACCTTCCTTTATCTTAGCTTCACTTAAGCTTGGAAATTTTCCACGGAGGTACTTGAAAGCTGCTTGTGTTTTGTCAATGGCCTTGACAAAGTTCTTCATCAGACCCAGCTTGATGTGTAAGGGTGGTAACAAAATCTTCCTTGATTCAACAAGTGGTGGATGCTGAACACCTTTCCTCCCAGGCTCCAATGACTGTCGGAGTGGCCAATCTTTCTTGATGTAGTGGGAATCTCTTGCATGACTATCCCACTCGCAGAGAAAACAGCAGTACTTTGTGTATCCAGACTGCAGACCAAGCAAGAGAGCAACAACCTTCAAATCGCCACAAAGCTGCCACTGATGTTGGTCATAGTTTATGCACCTCAAAAGTTGTTTCATGTTGTCATAGGTTTCCTTCCTATGGACTGCATGACCAACTGGAATTGATGGCAAAACATTGCCATTATGTAGTAAAACAGCTTTAAGACTCGTCTTCGATGAATCAATGAACAGTCTCCACTCATCTGGATCGTGAAGGATGTTGAGGGCTGCCATCACACCATCGATGTTGTTGCAGGCTACAA
>NW_020680205.1:0-4009 GCF_002925995.2 Terrapene triunguis | reverse complement strand
TCATGAAGTCTTCCTATGAGTCAGCCTAACCCAGGGCCGGCTCCCGGGTTTTGGCCGCCCCAAGCAGCCAAACAAAAAAAAAAAAAAAAAAACAACCCCCCGCCCGCGGCAATTCGGCGGAAGGTCCTTCGCTCCGAGCAGGAGTGAGGGACCGTCCGCCGAATTGCCGCCGAACAGCTGGACGTGCCGCCCCCCTCTGAAGTGGCCGCCCCAAGCACCTGCTTGGTAAGCTGGTGCCTGGAGCCGGCCCTGGCCTAAGCCATCCCTTCTTAATGTTATTCCATTGCTCCTAGTCACACCCCATAGCCCCCTTTACAAATGTATCCCCCTCTCATGGGGTTAAGTCCTTTGTAGGCTGCTCACATATCTTCCTTATCCTGTATTCACAGTTGGCCAATTTTCAGTGCACATGGCTGGGTCCGACCCAAGAAAAGTTGAATTAATTTTGAGAGTCAGATTTCATGAGACACTGTCTCAAATGTGTTACCAAAAGCCAGTTATATCCCACTGACCACTTCCTCTTCATCCCCTGGTCCTGCAGTTCTGCCAAGCACAGCAATCAAACTATCAGATCTCTTCTCTGTGATTACAGCACGTTCTCTGTGTCCTCTGAGAGGGGCCCTCGCAATACTTTCCCTCCTATATAAAACACAGTAAACAGTGTGGACGGTATTGATGGCTGTGAAGTCCCCATGGTCAGGATTCTGCTGCGGGATGAGAACAGGAAGTGTCAGGATTCTTTCTTCAGCTCATTTCTGGCACATTCTGGCTGACCGTTTAGCTGCGGTTTTGTAATCCAGGCAGGACGGTCGGGGTTTGTAACTGACAATTCCATCCCTCCCTGTGCGGTCTGTGAATTAAAACTGGTGCTGTGTCACGTAGGATTGGGTGGCAGTGCGCTTCTTCTTCAAGTGTCTTATAAAACTCCCCTATTAGCTCCTCTGATCCTTGTATCTTGATAATATTTAATTTACTTATTATAATTATTGTAAAACCATAATCACAAAATCATATTTTGTCCAGCTGAAATTTCCCTCTCAGCCTAGGGAGAGCCTCTTGCATGTGCCCCTCTGGGGTATAGCTTGATGCAGACTTGTGCTTGGTCACAGTTTGGATTTTGATGACTGAATTTGGCCATTAGTTTGCAAACTCTGTCAACTCCATGTGTGACTTCCAGCAAGTCACTTTATCTGTCTGAGGGTCAGTTCCCCATCTGCGACTAGCGATCCCACTCTTTGCCCGTATGGCCTGTTTAGATTGAACGCTCATAAGGGCAATGATTCTCCTGTCCTATGTGTGCGTACAATGCTTAGCATAATAGATCTTGGTTGGTATGTGCAGGTGCTAGTGTCATATGAAAGAAGACTGAGGATCACGGCAGTGAAGAATTCAGCTCCTAGTCTTTATCTTCTGGCGCTCTATTGAATAGTGGTTGCTCTGAGAGTCCCACTGCAGCTCTGTTTCAGCCCCAAGGTTTAGCACTGCTCAGCCAAGGGGCCTGCAAACATTTGCAGTCTCCTTTTTGCAGGTGCATCTGTAACAAGATGTTGCTTTTATATCTGTCAGATGTCCCGGGGCTTTCTCCTTGCAGCTCTCCTGCACAAACCTGATCACTGAACCCTGCTTATCCCAACACTCCTGCTTAATTGAAATTTGGGGGTTACTCGTGGTTTGCCCTATGTTACCTGTACTGCAGTTGCCCTGTGTTACCAGTGTGTCTGCACTGCAGTGAAATCCTCCGAGCACGGAGCACAGGTTCCTCCGTCTGCAGCACAACCTGCCCTTGGGCCAGCATTTATCCCTCATGGCAGTCCAGGTCCCTCAAGCAGCTCTTTCTCCAGACCTCACCGGCATATCTTCCCTGTACGCCCAGTCCCCCAGAGCTGGCGGGAAGCTGCCTCCTTCATAGCCAGCCAGCACATCGTCCTTGTGTCCCCACTCCCCAGATCCTGGAATCCAGCCCTTCCCTCCAGGGCCAGCCAGCATTGATGCCAATCCAATCCTCACTGCCCATTTGGTCCCCTCTGCCATGCCATGCAGCTGGCTCCTCCACAACTCCCCAGCTCTCGTCCCTGGAAGAGCGAGGGAGCTGCCCCTGCAGGCCTTGAACTCTGTTTCTAGAGTTTGGAGGATCCAGGGCACAGAGATCGACAACTCGGATTTCAGGAATCCCCACTTGTTTCCATAGAGCTTTGTGTGTCCTCCTGAAGCCTTCAGCTAATGAGAGACCCCTAGTTTGCATGAAGTGCTTTTAAGACAGGTTGGTTTAGAGGACTATGGGGCCATCCCAGTACAGGCTGGCCTTAAAGACTGCCCTCATTAATGGAGGCTACCAGCCAACTCCAGGCTTCATTCCTGGGTACGGTGCTTGGTGCAATGGGACTCTGATACCGGCACTGAACGGGGGCGGCTGTGATGCAAATCACTGATAATAAATAATTTTGCCATGAATTTTTCCCTAGAAATGGCTCTGGAGTTTTCAAACACCCTGTGCCCATCACACACACAATACAAATATCTCAGAACACTACACACCCATAGTGACTTACACGTATGTGTTGTGTCCTGTTGTGTTGGACAGTCTGTGATTTACCCTATACAGAACTAAAGCGCCTTTCCTTTCTCTGGTTATTCTTTCATTAGAGGAGACAAAAATAAATGGCATAACTGTGCCTGGAACTCCCTGAAATGGAGATTATAATATTTCTCTAGACCTGGGTCTCTGAAGTGTTGGGAGGGTTAATTAGACAACATCTGAGTACGTAAAACGAATTATAAATTTAGAGCAAAGTACTTCAACCTGAAAGAGCTAAGGACTGAGGTGTCTCTCACTCTCACCTACACAGCACTGTAACGTTATGGCAGTTGCAGGTTTGCTTCCCAAATGCGATGGTATTTCTTTTGCGAATGCAGGAAATAGAAGTTAGTTGGGTAACACCCCCAGTGGTTTGCTCACTGGAATAGGGTTTCTAGTCCATTTCTTTGCTGTGTTGAGTAAAACCCCACAGTATTGTGCAGATAGACAGATCCTGGCACCCATGTGGCACCCCATTGTGTCTTCATTGGGGTCCATGTGGGCACAGGGTTCTGTCCTTTAGAATAACTGCAGATTTGGGGCTTAAAAGTTGGAGATACGGTGCATTTTTTAATAGTGAAGGTAACTGACCACGGGAACAATTTACCTTGGGATGTTCTGGATTCTCTATCACTTGCAGGCTTTCAGTCAGGACTGGATCTCTTTCTAAAAGAGATGCTCTCGCTCAAATGGAAGCTACAGACTTGAGGCAGAAATGACTGGCTGAGGTTCTTTGGCCTGTCCTATTTTCTGCAGCAGGTCAGACTAGACGCCCACAATGGTCCCTGGTGGCCTTAACAACTATGACCGTATGAAATCTATGAAGGTCGGCAGCAACGCTTCAGTTACATATTTGATGTGGTTCCAAATTCCTTTCTCAGCGAAAGCTTGGAAGCTCCCTCATCTCTGCCTCTTCTTACAATGGCATCATTGTTAGCACGAGAACCTTCTTCTCTGCAGCTCCTGTCAATTGGACCAAGCATCTATCCGTCAGATGATATTTTGTATAAAAATTCCAAATCCACTCGGTCCCTGTGCTTTACCAGTGCCTCTCACATGTTAAACTCAATGAGGAGTTTAGTCATATAATGACAAGCGAGTGTTGCCCAGAAGTGTGTCTAGCAGTCTATAATGTGTGCACAAAGTTGTCAGTCTGTCCTCCACCACACACCCACACTCTCTCTCCCTCTCTCTCTCTGTACGCATAGTCTCCCAAGGCAGACATACCATCACACACAATGGAAAAAATCATACCCTACCTATGGGATAAATTCCCTGCTGGTAACAGTGCCTCTTGATCTATTGAATTTAATGGAGTTATTTACATAAGTGAGGTTCCCAGTGATTATAACCTGGGTGCCTAGAGATGCAGGTACATTTGTCCCAAGAGGATCACTAGCAGAGTGGGTGCAGTGAGATACCTCCCTGGTGGTG
>NW_020680204.1:0-1083 GCF_002925995.2 Terrapene triunguis | reverse complement strand
GTAACAGCTGTATGACAGCTACAACTCCCTGGGCTACTTCCCCATGGCCTCCACCAAACACCTTCCTTATTCTCACCACAGGACCTTCCTCCTGGTGTCTGATAACACTTGTGCTCCTCAGTCCTCCAGCAGCACACCCTCTCACTCTCAGCTCCTTGCACCTCTTGCTCCCAGCTCCTCACACTCGCACCACAAACTGAAGTGAGCTCCTTTTAAAACCCAGGTGCCCTGATTAGCCTGCCTGCCTTAACTGTTTGTAGCAGGATCCTGATTACTCTAGTGCAGCCACTGCTCTGGTCACACAGGGAACAGAAAACTACTCAGCCAGTGACCAGTATATTTGCCCTCTACCAGACTCCTGTACCCCACTGGTCTGGGTCTGTCACACATCCCTCCCCCCTGCTCAACGCCAAGGGGTTGGGCAGCTTGGGACGCCAGACAGTGCACACGTGACAAGCCATCGGCGTTGCCATGACGGCTCCCTGCTCTCTGTTGCACACGGAACTGGAAAGGTTGGAGGGATAAGAACCATCTGGTCACCCTTGTGTTCGTCTCCTTGTTCCTCTGCATCCATTGAAGAGGGGCATGGTTGGTCACAAGGACAAATCTGCGCCTGAACAGGTAGTAGTGCAATGTTTCCATGGCCCATTTTACAGCAAGGCATTCTCTCTCCACCACTGCATATTTTTGTTCCCTTGGAAGGAGTTTCCAACTGAGGTATAGAATTGGGTGTTTCTCCTCCCCGACCATCTGTGATAGAACAGCCACCAACCCTTCTTCCGATGCATCCGTCTGCAGGATAAACTCCTTGGTGAAATCAGGGGCTATCAGTACGGGGTTACTGCAGAGAGCAGTCTATAGGTCTGTGAATGCTTCCTCTGCTGCATCAGACCATCTCACCAGATTAGGTCCACGGGCTTTCACTAGGTCTGTCAGGGGGCTTGCCCTTGTGGAAAAGTGGGGGATAAATCGTCGGTAATACCCCACCACACCTAGGAATGCCCAGACTTGTTTCTTGCAACTTGGTCGGGGCCAATTTTGGATGGCCTCTAACTTGTTCACTTGGGGTTTTACCAGACCTTT
>NW_020680203.1:0-1775 GCF_002925995.2 Terrapene triunguis | reverse complement strand
AAAAAGTGCATATGGATTCTTATGGAGGGTTATGGGGGTTTATTTGCCGTTTTATTTTATGACATGCTGTGAGCTTATGCTACTGAAGGCAGATTTAAGAAGTTCACTTTTAAGTGGAATAGAAAGAGGCTTCAGGTGGTTTTGTGATCCTGTGGGAGTTGAGTCCAGAGAAGAAATTGGAACTATCTGTCCTGGTTCTCTTTCTAAAAGATACCCTTTAGTTCAACCAAAACTATGGGCTTGATGTAGGAATTACTGTGTGAAATCTGTGTCATTCAGGAGGTCGGATGAGATGATCATAATGGTCCCTTCTAAGTTTTGAAAGTCAAAGATGAATCTCTGTTGTGAGATAACATAGCTAGATCACATCTAATTGTTTGAACCTTTGGACTTCGGGTATTGTTGCTCTCTGTTCATGCAAGAAGGACCAGGGAAGTGAGCAGGTGAAGGAATAAGTCCTCTAACACCTTGGTGCCGTGACTCGGATGCATTGCATCAGATAGGTGAGTGGCAGCCTGTAAGTCCCCCTCCCCAACAGTCCGCGCAGCTGCTTGGAGGGGATATAGCGAACTCTCCTGATGGTAGTTGTGGGTTCTGGCAAGCCAGGGTAAAGGATTTTTTGGATAAATGGATAAGAATAACCACGGCCCATACCAGGTGCAGGGGTCAGCCTGGGATGAGATTAAAAAGGAAATGGAGGAAGTGTTAGGGGACCCAGAGGGTTGGGGGGTGGCTGAGGAGCCCACCCTCCTTTGGTATATGGGTAGTGGAAGAAGGTCCCTGCCCATTGGGACTAAATGCCTTCCAGGGAAAGGAGGCACTTCAGTCCACTTGTGAGAGGTTTGAAGTAAGGGCACCATTATGTGAAGCTGCCAGTAAGTGGCAAACAGCTGAGGCTAACAGAGGGAGTTTGCCTGGGATCTGTCCGAGAGGAGGTACACTAAGTGCTGCATTGGGGGGGCTGTGTTGGTGAGTATCTGAGTGTCTGTTGCGGGGACAGTTTGTAAGTTTGACCATGTGCGTGCTTGATTGTTTGTTTGAAAACTGTGGATTGCGAGTGCTTTGTTCCAGGTGGGCCTTGAGTGGGCCTGACTGTTATAAAAAGGCAGTCAGCCGCAAAGCAGCTGAGCGGCGAACAGCGGAGGCTAACAGAGGGAGTTCGCCTGGGGAGAGCCCACTGAGGCTTTCATCTTGCGGGCTTCTGTGAGTTACTGCAACAGCTGAGGAAGCTCTTAAAAGGAAGGTAATATGGAAGGTGAGCATTCAGCTGTTAAAAGCAACAGAGGGTCCTGTGGCACCTTTAAGACTAACAGAAGTATTGGAGCATAAGCTTTCGTGGGTAAGAACCTCACTTCTTCAGATGCAAGTAATGGAAATCTCCAGAGGCAGATTTATCGGTATAAATCAGTATGGAGATAACGAGGTTAGTTCAATCAGGGAGGGTGAGGTGCTCTGCTAGCAGTTGAGGTGTGAACACCAAGGGAGGAGAAACTGCTTCTGTAGTTGGATAGCCATTCACAGTCTTTGTTTAATCCTGATCTGATGGTGTCAAATTTGCAAATGAACTGGAGCTCAGCAGTTTCTCTTTGGAGTCTGGTCCTGAAGTTTTTTTGCTGTAAGATGGCTACCTTTACATCTGCTATTGTGTGGCCAGGGAGGTTGAAGTGTTCTCCTACAGGTTTTTGTATCATGCCATTCCTGATATCTGACTTGTGTCCATTTATCCTCTTGCGTAGTGACTGTCCAGTTTGGCCAATGTACATAGCAGAGGGGCA
>NW_020680202.1:0-9519 GCF_002925995.2 Terrapene triunguis | reverse complement strand
ACTTGGAGCGGAAGGTGGTGAGGTTTGTGATGGCCCGTAGTTCCTAGGGGAGTTCGTTCCACAGTCTAGGACCAGCCCCTAAGAAAGCTCAAACTCCTGCATGGATGAACTTTACTCTTATTGTTGTGAGTTCCATTGGGCCAGAGGAACAGAGTTGTTGACTACGGTCTTCACCCTGGAGCTTTAGTTAACCTTTTAGATACACTGGGCCCCAGCCATTGAGTGCCTTGAAGATAAGGACTAAGAACTTGAACTTGATTCTATCTTCTATGGGGAGCCGGTGTAGCAAGCAGAAGACAGGTTTGATGTACGCATGGTGGTCTGTGTTGCTGAGGAGAAGCACTGTAGTTCTGAACTAGTCGGAATTTCCTAAGCTACTGAAGGCTTCATGCCCAGGTGTATTGCACTGCTATAGTCCTGCTGAAAGGTGACAAAGGCACGGATAACTGAGGTCAGCTCATCATGTGCCATGATGTTACGGAGTCTCCTAGCCAAACGAGGACAGTAGAAGGCATTACGAGTGGATGCTACATGTTAGAGCTTAGCATCAGCGTGGAATCCAGCAGCACCCCTAAACTCAGACTGACTTGACCAATTTTCAGTGTATGCCTTCAACCAGAGGAGACTGAATTGCAGCTGTGAACTCTTCAAAATGCTTTCCCCTGCCCACCAGAGTCTTGCTCAGGTTCAGCTTCAACCCACTGTTCTTCCTGCATGGGCTGATCTACTCCAAGCACTGGGCCATCTTGGTGGTAGTGGTATGACCATATGTGGTGAAGAATAAGTAGAGCTGTATGTCCTCTGCACATTGCTGGCACTTGAGTCTATGTCATCTGACCAGTTCATCTAGGGCAGGGCTGGGCAAACTTTTTGGCCCAAGAGCCACATCTGGGAATAGAAATTGTATGGTGGGCCATGAATGCACACAAAATTGGGGTTGGGGTGCAGGAGGGGGTGAGGGCTCTGGTTGGGGTTGCGGGCTCTGAGGTGAAGCCAGAAATGAGGAGTTCAGGGTGCAGGGGGGGCTCTGGGCTGGGCAGGGGGTTGGGGTGCAGGAAGGGATGCAGGCTCCAGCTGGGGGTGTGGGCTCTGGGGTGGGGCTGGGGATGAGGGGTTTGGGGTGCAGGAGGGTGCTCTGGGCTGGGATCGAGGGGTTTGGAGGGTGGGAGGGGGATCAGGGCTGGGGCAGGGGGTTGGGGTGTGGGGAGAGGCTCAGGGGTGCAGGCTCCGAGCGGTGCTTACCTCAAGCGGCTCTCGGAAGCAGCGGCATGTCCCTTCTTCGGCGCCTACGCGGAGGCGCGGCCAGGTGGCTCTGCACACTGCCCCATCCAAAGGCACCGCCTCTGCAGCTGCCATTGGAGCATGTAGGAACCAGAGCAGGGCCATGCCACGGCTTCCGGGAGCCGCGTGGTGCGGCCCCCAACCCTGCGCCCTGGCTGGAGCACCAGAGCTGG
The DNA here is from genome assembly GCF_002925995.2 of Terrapene triunguis. Taxonomy (NCBI): domain Eukaryota; kingdom Metazoa; phylum Chordata; order Testudines; family Emydidae; genus Terrapene; species Terrapene triunguis. The sequence continues at coordinate 8,065 of NW_020680202.1, read as the reverse complement.
GCTAGCCCCAGACCCCGCTTCCCAGTGGGAGCTCACTGGCTGGCTTAAAATGGTTTGTGGGGCGGATCCGGCCCACGGGCTATAGTTTCCCTACCCCGATCTAGGGGCTGTGTCTAAATGTTGAATAGGAGTAGAGAGAATTGATCCATGTGGGACAAATGAGGGGGGGTCTAGTGGTGGTCTCAAGGTCAAAATTCTCCAGAGCTTTCATTAGCGCTAAAAAAACCCATAACAAATAAAGAAATGTCACTACTCAGCCATGGCTTTCAGCAGGCAAAACCTTTCTCCTCAGGGCAACAGGTCAGCCTGATTTTCTGGTCATAGTGTTGGGTGATTATACTGCAAATCTCTGGACTGGTGGGAGAGCATTGCTGGAATTACGGGAAGATACCACTCACAAAACCCATTTATTTTCTGATCCCTTCTCAGTTTGATCTCCACACCAACGATGTCCCCAATCAATTTGTATTTGAATTGCTAGGCTGTTGTTTCATCTCTGTTTGTAGCAAATTGGGCACGAGACATATTCTGCTTTGTTGCACTGATGTAAATCCAGAGTAACTCCAATAGGGTTATACTTGTGTAAATCCAGAGTAAATGAGAGCATAATTTGGCCCTATGTCTTTGACAAACATCATGTACCTTTACACAGCTCCATAATAACATATAATATCTACAGCTAATCTGATAGATTGCTTATTCCACATCTAACCTGTATGGCTGCAGCTGGTTCATGGAGAGGAGTAGAAGTCCTCCTGGAAAAGAGGAGGACTGAGAAAATAAATATAACAAAAGCCCCCATGCATGTTCATATGGCATCCTTCAAACAAAGCATTGTATAATCCTGCTCCCACTTAGCCCATGGGAGTTTTTTAGCCAGTTTCAGTGGGAGCTGAAGCGAGCCCTTAAATAAGAAGCAGTGTCTTAATGACTCGAGCCAACTCCCATTTAAGGCACTGGAAAGACTCCCATTCATTTTAATGGTAGCTGGATCAAGCCATTAGTTGCCTATAGGATCCTTTGTGAGCTCATAGAGGATTAACCAATGGCTTGCAAGTTTATTAGTACATTCCAAAGAGGTGAAATGGAAAGAAACAGCTTAACACCACGTGTTTTTTCTAAACAAAACTAAATGGACTTCCAATAGAGGTCACAATTTCTTTCAGCCCAAGCAGAATTACAGATCCTTCTTCGAGTGATTGCTCATATCAATTCCAATTAGTTGTGCATGCACCACGTGCAGAGTCGTTGGAAAGTTTTTCCCCTAGCAGCACCCATTGGGTTGGCTGTGGAGCCCCCTGGAGTGGCGCCTTCATGGCGCTCAATATATGACCCCGCCAACCCGGCGCCTCCTCACCTCTTTCTTACCACCAGTGACAGTCGTTGGAACTGTGGCATCTTGCTCTGCAAGTTTTACCACATTTCTCTAGTTTGGTTTGTTTGCGTTCTCTGTACTTATTAATTGTTAGTTGTTAGTTAGTCGTTAGCAGTTGGGCTGGGGGGTTTATCCTCCATCCCGACTGCTTTTTCTTGGGGGGGCTCTCATGCCCAAGTCCCAGGGGTTCAAGCCCTGCAAGTCCTGCAGCAAGCCCATGTCAAGGGGCGACCCCCACGACACTTGTCTGAAGTGTCTGGGGGAGGCTCACCAAGCCGATCGGTGCAGGATTTGTAAGGGATTTCGCCCCAGAACCAAAAAGGAGCGAGACTTTTGCCTCAAGCAGCTCCTTACGGAGGCGGCACTTAGACCTCAGCCTCCGCCGGCATGGCAAGACCCGGCACCGAGTTCATTGGTGCGTAGCGCCCCGGCGACAGTGGTGGAAGCGGCACCGCAGAAGGACTCTGGCAGAGACCTGCAGCACCGACGCTCCCCGGCGCCGAAAATGACGCGATTGTCCTGGCACTGCTCCCACTCCCCAGCACAGAAGCAGCACTGGAAGCAAGAGAGGAGCAACTCTCCATCCCAGAGGCCCGCTCCTCTGGAGCCAGCCAATGGGGCGCGTCCTCGTGAGGAGCACCCAGCGCCGAAGTCTGCAGAGACGGCACCGTCGACTTTGGCCCCGCAAAGGGGACCATTGAGTCCAGTGCCGTTGGACTCCCCGGCCCAGGTCATCGAGGAGGTGGACCTGCCATCCACCCCACACACCTTTGAGGCCACGAGGGACCTCATCACCATGACAGCGCTGAGGTCACCCACCCTTCGTGCCAAGTCTCCGGGACCACATCGCGTGTCACTGTCTCAAGGCAAACCGGTGATGCTCTGTCCCTCGGCACCTCTTGGAGTCCCGGCACTGCTCGCAATCGTGGCACCAGTCATACTCGCAGCATGGCTCCAGGTCGCGCCAGCGCTCCCACTCATGACGCCGATCCGCGCATCGATCCCCGTCGCGCGGCAGGTCCCGCTCCCAGCACCGGTCCCGGTGCCTCTCAGCGAGCCCACGCAGCTCCAAGTCGTGGCACCACTCTCCAGCCTCGCGGCACCGCTCTCCAGCATCACGACAGCGCTCCCCAGCGCGGCAATGCTCACAAGATCAGCTCCGCTCGGCACCGCCCTGGCCTTCGCGGTACCGATCCCGGTCTTCGGACTCAGAGGCGGGATCTAGATACTCAGAGCGGGGTTGGCACCAGTCAGGCCATGGACGCTCTGAGATGGGGGCAGGGCCGGGGCCTGCGCAGTGGCCATTTTGGACCCCGTGGGCGTACCACCAAGCATAGGGTGCTCAATCTAAAGGCTCCTGATTGGCCACCTCTGAACCACAGGTGCCAGAGGTTTCCGCCAGTCACACCACCCCTCAGGGTGCCAAGGTGGTGCAGTGCCCGCGCCCCCCGCAGAACCAACTCCAACTCCAGTTCCTGAGCAGGACCCTGGTCCACCTGGTCCAGCCAGCGAGACAGGACAGGAGGTCCCTGACAAGCAGGAGGGACAGGAGGACCCTGTTCCCCCATTAGCCTCCTCGCCCTCCTCTCCAGACAAGGCTGTTGTGGGCACTTCTGTCTCCGGACTGCCCCCCATAGACAGCCACGCCCACCAGGACCTCCTTCACGGGCTGGCGCGCAACATGGGTCTGCAGGCCGAGGAGGTGGAGGAGTCGGAGGACCCAATGGTCGACATCTTGGCCCCGGAAGGTCCTTTGAGGGTGGCTCTGCCCCTCATTAAGACCATACAGGCCAATGCCAAGACCATCTGGCAGACCCCAGCCTCCATCCCTCACACCGCCAAGGGTGTTGAGAAGAAATACTTCATCCCATCGAAGGGGTACGAATACCTCTTCATGCAGCCGCAGCCTTGTTCATTGGTGGTTGTGGCAGTGAATGAGAAGGAGAGGCAGGGGCAGCAAGTCCCAGCGCCTAAGTCCAAGGACGCCAAGCGCCTGGACTTGTTTGGGCATAAGGTGTACTCGACGGGGGGGCTACAACTCAGGAGTGCCAGTTAGCAGGCTATTCTGAGCCAGTATAGCTTCAACTCCTGGAACTCGATGCTCAGATTCAAGGAGCTGGTTCCAACAGAGTCCAGGGAGGAGTTGGAGCGATAGAGGATGAGGGCAAGGTGGTGGCACAGACCTCTTTACCGGCCTCACTGGATGCTGCAGACTTGGCGGCGCGCACCTTGTCCTCTGGTATTGCCATGGGGCGTAGCTCATGGCTGCAGGCCTCGGGCCTTTCGCCCGAGGTTCAACAGACGATGCAGGACCTGCCTTTTGATGGGGCGGGCCTGTTCGCGGAGCAGACTGACTCTCGGCTACATAGCCTAAAAGACTCAAGGGCTACTATGAAAACCTTGGGTATGCGCACCCCGGCAACCCAATGTAAGCATTTCAAGCTCCAACAACAGCAGCAGCACGCCTACCCTCCTCAGCCAAGACAGGACTTCTACAGGAGAAGGGGCAGGAACGGCAGAAGGAAGCCTTCCAACCCCCCTTCTGGGCAGGGTCAGGGCCCGACTAAACCATCATCGGGTTCCAAGCAGGCCTTTTGAAGGGGCACCCGAGGGCAGTGCACCAGCCTCGATTCTGGATCCTTCCCCATCTTTTTTTAATTGTCTGTCCCATTTCTACCGTGCTTGGTCCCAAATAACTTTGGACCGCTGGGTCCTCCGCACGGTGGAAGTGGGATATTCTCTCGAGTTCTGCTCCTACCCTCCCACCCCCCTTCCCTCTTCAGGGACCCCTCTCATGAGCAACTCCTTATCCAGGAGGTGCAGGCGCTGCTCGGCATGGGAGCAGTGGACGAGGTTCCTCAGGAGCTAAGGGGCAAGGGATTCTACTCCCGATACTTCCTAATCCCCAAGGCCAAGGGGGGGTCTCAGACCCTTTTAGATCTGTGCAGACTCAACAAATTCATGGTAAAGTTGAAGTTCCACATGGTCTCCTTGGTCACCATTATCCTCTCCCTGGATCCGGGAGACTGGTATGCTGCCCTCAACATGAAGGACGCGTACTTCCTTATATCGATTCATCCTGTACACTGGCGCTTCCTACGCTTCATGGTCAACCACAAGCATTACCAATTTGCTGCCCTCCCATTCAGCCTCTCAACAGCCCCCCGAGTGTTCACCGAGTGCATGTCAGTAGTGGCTCCTTTCCTCCATCGACAGCAGGTGCAAGTATACCCCTACCTCGACGACTGGCTGCTCAGGGGCCGCACCAGGGGGCAGGTGCAGTCCCAAATCTGTTTGGTCAGGTGCACGTTCGAGCGACTGGGTCTCCTCCTCAACATGGGGAAGTCGGCCTTGGAACTGACGCAAAGGATAGAATTCATTGAGGCAGTGTTAGACTCGGTTCAGGCACAAGAGACCCGATTCCAAGCCATCACGGATGTAATTCAAAGCCTCCAGCAATTCCCAACCACATCAGAAAGGGGGTGCCTGAGTCCCCTCGGCCACATGGCTGCTTGCACTTACATGACCCAGGATGCCACGCTCCGGCTCAGACCTTTCCAGGCATGGCTCGTCTCGGCCTACTGCCCAGGGCGCAACAGCTTGAATTCAGTGGTCACAGTGCCGAGGCAAGTCCTCACATCCCTCCACTGGTGCTCAACGCTCAAGAAGTGTGCAAAGGAGTCCCCTTCCATAACCCTCAACCTTCCTTGTCCCTGGTTACGGATGCATCGGCTCTGGGATGGGGTGCGCATCTGGGGAACCTCCAGACAGAGGGCCTGTGGTTGCAGGATGAGATCTCCCTACATATCAACATCAAGGAGCTGAGGGTGGTGTGCCAAGCCTGCCAGGCTTTCCAGGCCCAACGACAAAGCCAGTGCGTAGCAGTTCTAATGGACAACACCACCGCCATGTTTTACATCAAAAAGCAGGGTGGAGCCCATTCCTCTCCCCTATGTCGGGAAACCCTCCGGCTGTGGGAGTTCTGCACAGCCCTCTCCATTCACCTGGAAGCATCCTATCTACCAGGAGTTGAGAACACGCTGGCAGACCACCTCAGCAGGTCCTTCTGCACACACAAGTGATCCATCCGGCCGGATGTCATACATCTCGTTTTCCAAAGGTGGGGATTTCCCCAGGTCGACCTAGTTGCCACCCGACGCAACAGGAAGTGCCCAACGTTCTGCTCCTTCCAGGGTCACAGCCCGGCTCGCTCACGGACACATTCCTGCTACCCTGGAGAGGTCGTCTGCTCTACGCCTTCCCCCCGTTCCCTCTCGTGCACAAGGTCCTGCTCAAGGTCCGCAGGGAGTGGGCAAAAGTAATTCTGATAGCTCCAGCGTGGCCTCGACAGCACTGGTGCACTACACTACTGGAGCTGTCGGTGGATGCACTGGTCATGTTACCTCTCCTCCCCAACTTACTCACTCAGGACCATGGTCGTCTCCATCAACCCGACCTGCGGTCCCTCCACCTCACAGCTTGGAAGCTTCATGGCTGAACCCCATGGAACTTCTGTGCTCGGAACATGTAAGGGAGGTCCTTCTCGGCCGCTGGAAGCCCTCTACTAGAGCCACGTATCTGGCAAAGTGGAAGAGATTCTCGAGCTGGTGTGACCAGCATCGTACACGCCCCCTCCAGGCACCTATACCTCTCATCTTGGAGTACCTCCTACACCTGAAACAGCAAGGCCTGGTGGCGTCCTCCATGAGGGTTCAAACTTGTTGCTATCTTGGCCTTCCACCCAGGAGCATCTGGTTGATCCGTCTTCGCCAACCCTATGGTTGGTCACTTCCTCAAAGGTCTGGACTGCCTGCATCCCCAGATCTGACAGCCTGTCCCTGAGTGGGACCTTAACCTGATCCTCTCCAGGCTCATGGGGTCCCCATTTGAACCACTGGCAACTTGTTCCCTCCTGTATCTGTCTTGGACGGTAGCTTTCCTGGTCACCATTACTTCTGCAAGGAGGGTGTCTGAGCTAAAGGCCCTCACCTCTGACCCACCTTACACGGTTTTCCACAAGGATAAGGTGCAACTCAGGCTGCACCCAGCCTTTCTCCCCAAGGTGGTGTCACACTTCCACATCAGCCAGGACATTTTCCTGCCCGTCTTTTACCCTAAGTCTCATGCCAGTAACCGGGAGCAGAGGCTGCACTCCCTCGATGTTCGGCGAGCACTAGCTTTCTACATTGAGCTCACTAAGCCATTCAGAAAATCGAACCAGTTGTTCATAGCGGTGGCAGACCGGATGAAAGGCCTCCCGGTCTCATCTCAAAGAATATCCTCCTAGATCACTTCACGCGTCCACATGTGCTATGAGCTGGCCAAAGTACCAGCCCCGGCTCTTACGGCACACTCCACGAGGGCCCAGGCCTCGTCAGCAGTGTTCTTGGCCCAGGACCCGATCCAAGAAATCTACAGGGCAGCAGCTTGGTCCTCGGTGCATACCTTCACCTCACACTACGCTGTCGTCCGGCACGCCTGAGACGACGGGGCTTTCGGCAGAGCAGTGCTCCAATCAGCAATTCCATAACGCCAACCCCACCGCCTAGGTAAGGCTTGGGAGTCACCTAATTGGAATTTATATGAGCAATCACGCGAAGAAGAAAAAACGGTTACTCACCTCTCATAACTGTTGTTCTTCGAGATGTGTTGCTCATGTCCATTCCAAACCCACCCGCCTTCCCCTCTGTCGGAGTAACTGGCAAGAAGGAACTGAGGCGGCGCTGGGCCGGCAGGGTCATATATTGAGCACCATGAAGGCGCCACTCCAGGGGGCTCCACAGCCAACCCGATGAGTGCTGCTAGGGGAAAAACCTTTCCGACGACTGTGCCCGCGGCACGCGCACACCTAATTGGAATGGACATGAGCAACACATCTCAAAGAACAACAGCTCCGAGAGGTGAGTAACCGTTTTTAATTCAGATAGTCCCCCAAAACAACCTTTACTTGCGTATTGCTGTTCAATGCCATTTTGTTTGTCCATTTGTAGTTTGCATGGCAAATAACACCAACTTAAATGGGCGTATGACCCAACCCTTTAATAAATGATCTTTTTGTGACCACTGGTAATTGGGAGGCAGTAAGGTCCAACAGCTTGAGGCACGGGACAAGGCTCTTCTAGGTTCTCATCCTATTTCTGCCACTGATGTGTTGCATGACCTTCATCAAAGCACTTAAATGTTCTGTCCAAATTTCCAGGGAATAAAAATGCTTGATTCATCTTACTGTGCGAGTGTTGTGGGACTGAATCAGTTGATGTTCCTATAGTGCTTCGGAAATGCAAAATGTAATGCGTCGTTATTCATATTGATTTGGAGTCAAATTCTCTGCCAATGTAAATTGGCACAGCTGTGTTGGAATCTTTGGAAGTGCACCAGTTTGCCCTAGCAGAGAATATGGTTCTTTCCTTGGTTGAGGTTATGGAAACCTATAAAGCCTTTATTGCCATGACATTATGTATACAGGGAAGAGCTGTGAATGAGTTACACAGATTTTCCCAGACATGTGGCAATGAAAGCTTGGCAATACCCCAGACTGTTGACCGAAACAGGAGACTAAAGTAAAAGTGGCCCAGATATTTCAGTCCTAGGTTCATCCCCTACCCGTATCTATCACCGGAGGTTTGTATAAAAGACTTCACAAATCAAGGTACAACGAGGTTTTATTTAAGGGAAGAATATGGCAAGGAC
>NW_020680201.1:0-3150 GCF_002925995.2 Terrapene triunguis | reverse complement strand
ATTTTATCTCTGAAGCAGATGACTTCTCAAAAATTGTAGACCAGTGTTATTATTTGTATTACAGTAGTTCCTAGGAGCCCCAGTCATTGATCAGGAGCCCATTGTGCTAAGCTGTAATGCCCAGGAGTCAAGCAGGTCAAAGGACAGTCCAGATCAGTGGTCGAAGTTCACACAAGGGGTCCAATCGCTAGGAGATCCAACCCAAGGGGAAAAGTACAGCAAGGCAGCTAAGCAGGGTCAAGAAGGTCCAAGTAACAACTATCGGGTAGTGGCGTGTTTCTCAGACAAGGCCAGAAAGGAAACAGGAAATTTATATGTATAGCCACCAGCCTATAAGGGTCAAGACCATGTGGCCAATCAGGAAGCAGTTTGTGGAACCCTGGAAGCTGCAGGCCCATCCACATTCGTGAATTTCCTAGTGCTCTCTACTGCATCTATGGTGCAACAGGTCAGGCTGCTTCCTAAAAACCTAGAGGGCCTGGGTTTGAGACTGGTGCTTGAGACCAGCGTCCTGACAGTGGCACTGTATGAACACAGAACAGAAAGTGTCCCTGCCCCCAGAGTGTACAATCTAAGTATCAGACGGATACTGACAGATTGATGTGGCAGTGTAAGAAGACAATAATGGTCAGCATTATAGACTGTTGTCTAAGCACACCAGGTGTCTAATAGTTGTCATGTTATTTGTAGTGATCACAGCAAAGTAGAGTTTTAAGGAGGGACTTGGAGGTGGATAATTAGTTCGTTTTGTGGGCATTTTCAGGGAGCTTCTCCCAAGTGTGAGGGGCAGTGTGACCAGGGTCCCAATGGAGGCCATTTATGATCACTCAATTAAGGTCCCTGCAAAGAATGGGGCAGACAATCCCCATAAAGCTGGTGGATATTCCACTACTTAGATTTACGAAGCCAGCATAAAACAGCTTCTTTATTACCTTACTGGTTACTCAGAAGTCCAAACAACACAGTTCCCTTAAAGTGATCCACCCTCAGGCCTCCATCTAGGTACCCACGTCAGATATGATGAAAATTTCTGTAAATCTTATTTCATCATATAAAAGAAAAGGTTCTACCAATCCCAAGGCTCAGACACATTACCTCCCTGGTTAATGAATGTTTCAGATCTTACCCAAATACACGCTACAGCCAATTCTTATTAACTAAACTAAAATGTATTAAAAAACAACAGAGAGAGAGTATGGTTAAAAGATCAATATACATACAGACATGAGTTCAATTCATTGAGGTTCAGATTCATAGCATAGACGGCGAGCTTTCTAGTTGCAAAGAGTTCTTTCAGAAATAGTTCATAGGTTATAGTCCAATGTCCAAATCTCATATTCAGGGCGTACCAGCATAACTGGGACCTCAGTCTTGCAACTCAAAGTTCCCCTGATGAAGCCTAAGCAGATCTGAGATGACAGAATCAGGACCCAAGGATCTTTTATACAATTTCATGTCTTTTGACAAGTTGGGAGTTCAAAAGGTAATTAGCATGACTTTGAAGTAGGTCCATCACTGGTACTTAGCTATAGAATTAACATAAGGTAATTTGCTTGTTCCTCCACCAATCAGAGATTATTTGTTATACATATCAAAGAGAGATGAATACAGAGATATCCTGTGTTTACAATTAATTTCAATGATAGGATGTTCTTTTGACCTCTGAATTATCAGAATACAGCATAGACAGGGATTGTTGATAACATTGTAGACCCTACTCATATGTAAATACACAAAAACACAAACATTATCTCCCCACATGTCTTTTGAGGGTAATTTATTTTGCAAGATGTTTAACACTTTCTAGCCATGCGTCACAGGCAGCATGAGAAAAAGCATAAAGGTGCTTGTTTGAAAATGTATTACGTGGTCATTAGTTGTCTTTTAGCCAAGCTATGTGTACCTAGTTCTTTCTGTGGCTCTGAGCCACACCCTTTGCAGGGCCTATGTGTGGCTGTGAGGATAAAAATCCTGATTCTCCTCTTACTTCCACCAGTTTTACACCAATTACTGCAGTTAAGTTAATTCTGATTTACCCTACTGTAAATGAAAAGAAAGTCTAGGAGTTTCTATGTTTATCTCCTCCAGTGGACATTTCATAAGACAGAGGCGAACTTTTCATAGTCTGAATCCACAAATTACATGAGATGATGAAATATCATATTCTTCATCCCTTATGTCACAGTAGTCTTTGCCAATGTGCCTACGTCCTGACCTGGATGGACAGCCCCTGCTAAGGATGAGAGAGGAGTTCAGTCCAATGGCCTATTGGTTTTTCTGACAATGGACCAAATGTAGTTATCTGATCATTAGAAGTGACCTGAGATCCACCAAACACCTTTCACAGAGCAGAGACACCAGGCATCTACTAAATGGTAATAAGGTTCAGCCACTACTGACCTGGACTGGCTTTGAACTGAGAACCTAAAGGAGAAATAGTGAGGATATTGTTAATGGCCCCCATCCTCTTAGTGACTGAGAATATGATAGCCCCTTGCCCTTTTCTAGAACTATCTAGAGTAGGAAAAGAGGTGGGATGGAGGGGTAAAACATGTTAGCTAACCTGTTTTTAATTAAGTAGTGTTTAAGGTATCAATGTCAGAAACAGAACCAAGGAATCTTTTCTCCTAGTGCTTCCTTGATCCATCCAGTGCCCCCAACGGTGGGCTGTATTGGAGCTCGTGTCCTAGAGATGAAAGTCTCAGTATCCCATTCCCAGATGCCTCTGAACCAGGTCACCTTCCCAGATCTATGGCTGGCTGGGAACTGGTGATCTAACTAGCACACACCCAATTGAGAAATCATAATCCCAACTGCAGCCTGGGGACACATAATTAGCATATTGAAAGCCGCTTAAGTCATGCCTCTTCGCTTACTCTCGTAATAGCCTCATAGATGTGTTGACAGGGCCGGCTCGAGGCACCAGCAAAACAAGCTGGTGCTTGGGGCGGCACATTTTTAGGGGCAGCATGGCCGGCGCCAGAATGCCGCCCCTAAAAATGTGCCGCGGCCGCCCTAGCTCACCTCCGCTGCTGCTGCCTGGGAGGGAGGGGGAGATCCCGAGCAGCCGCGGCGCGCAAAACAGCCATTTCGCGCGCCGCTGCCACTCGGAGTCTCCCCCTCCCTCCCAGGTTTGAGAGCCTGGGAGGG
>NW_020680200.1:0-2086 GCF_002925995.2 Terrapene triunguis | reverse complement strand
GGGAGGCTCCGTGCACCCTCCCACTCCACCCCAGTGGACAGCCCAACCAAAAGGCTGTCATTATATTGAATTTTTTCAGTGGCCTTTTACTTCTCCTCCTCCCAAACCCCATCCGGGTTACCTTGTCAGTTCTCTCCCTATGTTTATAATCAATTAATAAAGAATACATGATTTTTAAACGATAGTGACTTTATTTCCTTTAAAAGCAAGCTGTGATTTAAGAGGGGAGGGTGGTTTGCTTATAGGGAATGAGTCAATCAAGGGGGCGGGTTTTCAACAAACAGAACTTTCACACCGTAGCCTGGCCAGTCACAAAACTGGTTTTCAAAGCTTCTCTAATGCGCAGCGCTTCCTGGTGTGATCTTCTAATCGCCCTGGTGTCTGGCTGCGCATAAGCAGCAGCCAGGCGATTTGCCTCAGCCTCCCACCCTGCCATAAAGGTCTCCCCCTCACTCTCACAGAGATTGTGGAGCACACAGCAAGCAACAATAACAATGGGGATATTGGTTTGGCTGAGGTCTGAGCGAGTCAGTAACGAGCGCCAGCAACCTTTTAAACGTCCAAATGCATATTCTACCACCATCCTACATTTGCTCAGCCTGTAGTTGAACAGCTCCCGACTCCTGTCCAGGCTGCCTGTGTATGGCTTCATGAGCCATGGCATTAAGGGGTAGGCTGGGTCCCCAAGGATAACTATAGGCATTTCAACAGCCCCAACGGTTATTTTCTGGTCTGGGAAGTAAGTCCCTTGCTGCAGCCATTTAAACAGAGTAGTGTTCCTGAAGACACAAGTGTCATGAACCCTTCCCGGCCAGCCCACGTTGATGTTGGTGAAACGTCCCTTGTGATCCACCAGGGCTTGCAGCACCATTGAAAAGTACCCCTTGCGGTTTACGTACTGGGTACCCTGGTGCTCCGGTGCCAAGATAGGGATATGGGTTCCATCTATCACCCCACCACAGTTAGGGAATTCCATTGCAGCAAAGCCATCCACTATGACCTGCACATTTCCCAGAGTCACTACCTTTCGTAGCAGCAGCTCAGTGATTGCTTTGGATACTTGCATCACAGCAGCCCCCACAGTAGATTTGCCCACTCCAAATTGACTCCCGACTGACCGGTAGCTGTCTGGCGTTGAAAGCTTCCACAGGGATATCGGCACTCGCTTCTCAACTGTGAGGGCAGCTCTCATCTTGGTAATCTGGCGCTTCAGGGCAGGGGAAAGCAAGTCACAAAGTTCCAAGAAAGTGCCCTTACACATGCGAAAGTTTTGCAGTCACTGGGAATCGTCCCACACCTGCAACACTATGCGGTCCCACCAGTCTGTGCTTGTTTCCCGGGCCCAGAATCGGCGTTCCACGGCTATAACCTGCCCCATTAACAGCATGATCTCCAAAGCACCGGGGCCCGCGGTTTGATAGAATTCCATGTCCATGTCCTCATCATTCTTGCCGCCGTGCTGCCGTAGCCTACTCCTTGCCACCTGGTTTTGCAGGTTCTGGTTCAGCATAAATTGCACGATAACGTGCAAGGTGTTTACAATGTTCATGACTGCTGTCTTGAGCTGAGCGGGCTCCATGCTTGCCGTGGTATGGCGTCTGCACTGTTCACCCAGGAAAAAGGCGCAAAACGGTTGTCTGCCGTTGCTTTCCTGGAGAGAGGGGGAGGATGTACCCAGAACCACCCGCGACAATGTTTTTGGTCCCATCAGGCATTGGGATCTCAACCCAGAATTCCAATGGGCGGAGGAGACTGCGGGAACTATGGGATAGCTACCCACAGTGCAGCGCTCTGGAAATCGACGCTAGCCCTGGTACATGGACGCACACCGCCGAATTAATGTGCTTAGTCTGGCCACATACATTCGACTTTATACAATCTGTTTCCAAAATTCGAATTCTGTAAATTTGGATTAATCCCGCAGTGTAGACATACCTGAGTAGATACTTCTGATAGAGACTGTGAACATAAGAACGGCCCACTGGGTCAGACCAATGGTCCATCTAGCTCAGTGGCCAATGCCAGTAATCATCAAGTGATCCATCCAGTCACTCATTCCCAGCTTCTGGCAAACAGCAGCTAGAGA
>NW_020680199.1:0-3595 GCF_002925995.2 Terrapene triunguis | reverse complement strand
GCAAGAATACTGTGGGAGACCGTATCAAAAGCTTTGCTAAAGTCAAGGAATAACACATCCACTGCTTTCCCCTCATCCACAGAGCCAGTTATCTCATCATAGAAGGCAATTAGGTTAGTCAGGCACGACTTCCCCTTGGTGAATCCATGCTGACTGTTCCTGATCACTTTCCTCTCCTCTAAGTGTTTCATAATTGATTCCTTGAGGACCTGTTCCATGATTTTTCCAGGGACTGAGGTGAGGCTGACTGGCCTGTAGTTCCCCGGATCCTCCTTCTTCCCTTTTTTAAAGATGGGCACTACATTAGCCTTTTTCCAGTCATCCGGGACCTCCCCCGATCGCCATGAGTTTTCCATGAGCTTATACGAGTTTGTCAATTTAACAAAGAAATTGATATGTACCAGACTTGTTATCCCAAGGGGAGTCTCTAACACGCTTCAAACCAAACACGCTGCTTCAGGTAGAACAAACAAACACATTTATTAACTATAAGACAGATTTTAAGTGATTATAAGTCAAAGCACAAGAAGTCAGATTTGGTCAAATGAAATAAAAGTAAAACGCATTCTAAGCTGATCTTTACACTTTCAATGTCCTTACAAACTTAGATGCTTCTCACCACAGGCTGGCTGGTTGCCCTTCAGCCAGGCTCTCCCCTTTGATCAGCGCTTCAGTCACTTGGTGGTGGTGTCTGTAGATGTGGGTGGAAGAGAGAGGAAGAGCAGGGCAAACATCTCTCCCTTTTATCATGTTCTTTCTTCCCTCTTGGCTTTGCCCCCCACCTTCAGAGTCAGGTGAGCATTACCTCATCACAGTCCCAAACTGACAAAAGGAAGGGGGGTAACTCACTCAGAGTCCAACAGATCCTTTTGTTGTTGCCTAGGCCAGCGTCCTTTGTTCCTGTGAGGCTGAGCTGGGTTTGTCCCATACATGCCCTGATGAGGTGTGAACTGCCTCTCTGCTCTTGGAGAGTTTCTGCCTGGGCTTGCTTTAAGCCATTTTCAGCCTCATAACTATGTACATGAAATTATAACCTATAACATTACTATAACATCACTATAACAACAATGCTCAGTGCATCATGAGCCTTCCCAAGACACCCAACATGACAAACTTTGCATTGGATGCCACACAATCATTTTATAAAGATGAACATGGCGGTGTCGGGTTCCCCCTGAGGTTCATACCCTGCTCTCCAGGGCCAGACAGAACAACACGTTGACAAGCGAATCCCCTTCCAGGCCTTGCTCAAGGCCCCCCAGGGAGAATGCCCAGCTCACTGGAGCATCATCACCATCCTCTCAGTGTAATGAGCCACTTACCACCCCCCGTTAGTGCCGACTGATCACATCCAATTGTCAATAACACAACGAATCATCCAGAATTGCTGCTGCATTTTGTGCATGTGGCACACGTCAGAAAGCTCAGAGAGTGACAATGTGCTGCAGTGAGTGGAACGGCATTAAGCTAAAAGCCTGCCCTTGAAATCCCTGCGCCCGCTTTACAGCCCATCCTCCCCTCTGGGTGCCCGATGCTACACAGCCAGCGCACAGCGGCAGGCCTGGGGGCCTGGGATGAGACAGAAGCCCAGGGCTGAGCTGGTCAAAATCTGCCACAGGGCAAATGTTTTCAATGTAAATTGGGTTTGCAAAGCAGAACGGAAACGTTTGCCGGGTCAGCAGGAATCATCTTTCCATGAAAATTCACTTCCCCTGACTTTCTTCCCAGCAGAAAACGGGGTGGGGTAAAATAGAAGGGAAGTCACAATTTGACTTTCACCCGCGTTTTCATTGAGGAATGTAAAACCCGACATTTCCATTTCAGGGTGAAAATGTTTTGCAAGAGACACGGAGCTTTTCTTCTCGTTGGACTATTTTGGCCCTAACAAGTCAGCCCAGCTGAGGGCAGGGGAGGAGTGGGTCTGTAATGCGTGGGGAGGGCAGATGTGGGGTGAATCTGCATCCAGGAGCGAGCGAATTAGAATTGCCTTAGGGCTGGAAGTGTGACGCTGTGCTGCACTGGGACACACTGCTACAGGGCATCATTCCCACCTCTGCCACTGACTGGCTGGGGGACCATGGGCAGGTTCCTTCCCCTCCCTGTGCCTCAGTTTCCCCTCCCCCCCCCCTCTGTCTGTTCCGACCCTGAGCTCGCTGGGCAAGGCCTGTCTCCTGCGCAGCGCCTGGCGCAATGGGGCCCTGACCTTGGCTGGGGTTTCCAGGTGCATTGGTCACGTAAATATGACTAAAGGGAGCCAGGCTGCTCTTGGCTCACTGCTGCTCCTTCCGTGGCAGCTTTGCCCCTGGGCGGCAAGGGCTGAGTCGCTCGGAGTGTCCTGAGCTGCTGCCCTCCCGCAGAGCCAGCTGGCCTGGAAGGCTCTGGCCCCAGGAGAAGAGGAGGAGCTGCCCTGGGGTCAGTCCAGCTGGAGAACTCTGCTAGGACACTGAGGAGGTGACATCCCCAGGCTGACAGGTCAGACATGGAGTAGCTCATGGCCCTTCCCTCGCCTCACTGCAGACTCCTCTCGGCCAGGGGGCTCAAGCAGCCCCCAGCCCGTGTCCCTGCCCCCTAGGTCCCCCGCCCCGTGTTCCTGTGGATATCAAGTGGATACTCACAGATTTGCAGGGCTCTCCCCATCACCATGGTCTCTGAGCAGCTCCTGCTGGTGCATTAAGTGACATGGCACTCCCCTGATGCAGGTGGCACCTTCTCCTGTGCTACTGAGATTTCTGGTGGAGCTGCACCAGGATGGGTGGCTGGGACCCAGGAACCTCTTGATGCCAACTGGCAAGGGCAGGTTACAGGACCCTCCTGGTTCTGCTTCCCCAAAGAAAGTCAGGGGAGGTGTCAAATGAAAGCCAATGTCACGCTAGTCATTAATAGCGTGGTGAAATGTACGTACAGGAATTGTGTAAGGCGTTAGATATATAGCGACTGAAGGGTGTTAGTCACCAGCAAAGGTGAAAAGCAGGTTTTCTGTCAGACAGGAGATGTCTGTCCATCTATGTGTTTACATGTCAATTGAGTAGTGTCTTGTTCGCAAGGGGTCCCCTAGCTCCAGTCTGAACTGAATGCACATGAAGAATTGTGGGGACTTCAGAAAGAATCTAACAGGAATTAAAAGCAGGGGTGGAGGGAACCCTGTCTGATGGGAGCCCATCAAAGGTTTGCTTGACTATATTTGGGAAGCAAAGGAGACACCTTACCCCCCGTCACTGAGGAAAGAAAAGTACCACGAATTTGCTTCATGAAAAAGGGCACCTGAGCCAGGCTTGGCTGAAAACCCTGGAGAGACCTTTGGGTGAGATGAGCTTCTCTAGACAGAGAGAAACTTGTTAGTTAAGTTTAGTCTCTGGAAAGCACGTTATGATTTTGTTTTGTATGTAACCATTTGTTTCCAATATTCTTACTCATTATTACTGGAATCTACATAAGAACGGCCATATTGTGTCAGAGCAATATCCATCTAGCCCAGTATCCTGTCCTCTGACAGTGGCCAATGCCAGGTGCTTCAGAGGGAATGAACAGAACCAGGGCCGGCTCTGGCTTTTTTGCCGCCCCAGGCAAAAAAGCCTCCGGCCGGAGCCCCAGGGGG
>NW_020680198.1:0-6008 GCF_002925995.2 Terrapene triunguis | reverse complement strand
TGTGGAATCTCCATCTCTGGAGATATTTAAGAGTAGGTTAGATAAATATCTATCAGGGATGGTCTAGACAGTATTTGGTCCTGCCATGCGGGCAGGGGACTGGACTCGATGACCTCTCGAGGTCCCTTCCAGTCCTAGAATTTATGAATCTATGAATTCTTGCAAATACCCATTTAATTTCATTGGCATTATGATGCATGGAAACCATGACTCTGCACCCTTCCTGTTTTGCAGTATCTAGCAGGGTGTACATGCAATGTTTGTAAAGCAGTTAGATCCATTCCAAGGGGAACAGGTGTTACAATAGAATACAAAGTATAAGACACTTTTAACTGACTATATTTAAATGCAGGTACATGAAATTCAAAGTCACATACCCTAATTGCTATAATATGACAGAAACATTTATAACCTAACTTCATTTGTTTGCCAATACCTCTATGTTAGTAGCATCCAGCACTCCAGCTTCTAATCCAGTTCCACCCAAAGCAGTTCAATACATTTATTGGGAGCCTTTTCTTTAGGCTACCCACCCCTCCTGGCTACCAGGGATAATCCAATAATCTTCAGCATAGAATCATAGACTATCAGGGTTGGAAGGGACCTCAGGAGGTTCTAGTCCAACCCCCTGCTCAAAGCAGGACCTAATCCCAACTAAATCAGCAGTTCACATTGAGATAGTATTAGGCCAGCTATACCTTCACTGGGCCTTTCTGTCCTACATCCAATGGCATACAACACCCAGGTGCATTCAGCTGGGCTTGCATGCTGGAAATTAACTAAGAAGTAATAATTGGCAAGTCTTATTCTTTTAGTAACCAATGTTTTTACATACCCTTTTTCCCTTGGTAATTTCACTTTGTACTAGGATGACCAGACAGCAAGTGTGAAAAATCGGGACGGGGGTAATAGGATCCTATATAAGAAAAAGACCCCAAAATCAGGACTGTCCCTATAAAATCGGGACATCTGGTCACCCTACTTTGTACTTTAAAACTTTTTATGTCCATCCTTTTATTCCCACCAACGGATACACCTTGTGTCTCATGCATATTTTGCTTTTAAACGTGCCTTTACCACCTAAGGATGTTTCCCTGTTAACAGACTGGCGTTTCTGTAAATACAGTTAAAATGCTTGCTCATCCTTTTCTGCCTAATGCAGTATTTTCTTGTTTCATAACACAATACACAACAATGCTAGCAACAAGACAAACACCACAAGACAAAATACAAAACATAACACACAAAACACAATCTTTGTCGTGACAGTAGAGCCATAGTATTCTGGGTGGCTCTTCAGCTAGTACCAGCTTTTCCTGATTTTCTGAAAGACAAAAAGAACCTTTTGGGGTGGCAGATTATTGCTTAAAATATCCATTTTTTTTTTACAAATATCCTTGCTGATTGCAGGCAAAACAGAGGAATTACCCCCATACTTTCCAGTGTTTTTGTTCTATAGGCCGGCCAGGTTTCAATGGCTCCTACCTTTTAAGGGTTATGGGGAAATTATCCCACTGTTCAGTTATGAAACTTATGAGGTGGTGGACCTCAGTTTTCCTTCTTATACAGCAGACCAAGTTTGTAATGTTTTCCCTGCTGGGCTAAGCTTTAAGTGTATTCACAGGTAATAGCTGAGAAGCATCATTACCATATGACCTTAAAGGTTTTTCCAAAAATCATACACACTAGACATTGTTACAGGGGTACTTATTAACATTAAATTTATCCCAATGTTTAATATTAACATCAAATCTATTAAAAGCGTCAGATTTTAGCACTGCATATACACACAAAAAGAATATTTTTCCTACTTAGGGTTAACCTGTCCCTCTCTTATATTTAGGTTTGACTCCTTTTTCCACCTTCCTCTATCAGTAAGGTAATTTGCATTTTCACAGAAGCTTCCAGGCTTGCCTTTGGATCCAAAGCCATCAGCAGCTCAGGGAGACCCTGTCTTAAAAAGGACACAATCAACTTCCACCTGAGTTTTGATTTCTTTTCACTTTCAACTCCTGCTTCCAAAACATACAGAAGTCTGAAATAGAAAATACAACCTATTGTGGCTCCCTTTAGAGCCCTAATAGGATTTTAGTTAAGTAGCATGCTTTGTTTGCATTTATTTTACCCCTTCTACAATATACACTGCACATGTCCTGGGAAACATGCACATTCCTTTCATAGTTTAACTTCTATAACACTATATTAGCCATATCAATTTGTACATAACGTGTAACTGTTTCTTTTGTGCTCAGAGTTTTCATCAAAGTGACAGTCTGATTAATCAGAGCCACCTTAAGGCTCAGTGTTTCTAATGTTGCTTCTCTTTTGTGCACCTCACCCCTGCTGTTGCACCAGAGGGGCACTGTCTTTTTTTTTAATCTTTTATTCTTTTACTACAGCTCTTATCTGCTATTTTGTTACCCCCCAAAAAAAGGATCCAGAATTTGTCCCCATTCTCCTGGGTTTGACTGCCCTGCTGCAGCCAGGACTTTGGTCTGTAAAAAGATATTGAACTTTATAAAGCATTGGGGTACCTTAAGGGTTAAATGCTAAACACCAAAGCCAACAACACTAGTTACCTGCGTCTGGCAAAAAGTGTTTCTCAGTTTTGCAACTTCGAATGAAAGATTCAGATGGCTTTTTAGTGGTGTTATTTAAAACCAAACCAAAACAAAAACCAATTTATCTTAAATCTACAAAACAGAGTTTTAAAAGTCAGGAGTGTCAGCCTAGGTCCCAAACACTCCACACACTTACACAATATATCTATACACACACACACAGATACATACATACTCTTCTGCTTAACATCCGTTACACTGCTTTAATTTTTACACGGCTGTACATAGATTACACTGGTATACATTTGGGGTCAGTTAAGTTCCAATAGAAACCCCTTATGTCCTTTTAGCGAACTTGACTAAATTGTTCAGTCGAATGATTCAAAGCAGATGGTCTTTCTGCCTGGCTTATTTACAAACATTCCTGTGGAAAAGGGCCCATTTTTCCTTCAGAATAGCTGCAAAGAAACCAAGAATTCTTTTTCTATAACACTTTTCTTTGTTAACATTTTTACAAGGTTCAACTGCTTAATTCCCTCCAGCCTCTGCAGAGTTAACGTCTCACTCTCTTTCCTTAACTCACTTTCTTATTTCCCAAAATGACACCTTCATCAACTCAGATTTCACCATTCCAAGTATTGTCCCAGCATCTGAATTCCCCATGCCTGTACTTACTTACACTTTTCCTTACTCCTGCCATTATGCCCCTCGGGGCTCCCACCCTGTTTTCCAATCTCTTTATCTGTTGCCTGCCTGCTTGTCTGGGCCTGATCCTGCTTTCCTCGCTGAACCGCCCCTTCCCATGGGCACAGGCTTTGTCCCACTAACCATTTAGCAAGGAGGGTGGGCTCCTCAACTAGTCCCCACCCCTCCTGGTCCCTTTTCTCTGTTCCCTTTCTCTCTTGTTGCTCTGGGGTGGTCATTCTGCCAGATAAGTAGCAACCCTTTCTGACAGAAGGCACAGGTTCTTTGCTATTGTTTACTGTGTTAGACTCTTATCAGTTCAGATCTGTTACCTGCACACGATAGGGCACCCACCTTTTCCCAGTTCCTAGGGCTCCAGGTGTGCGGGGAGATTTTGGCAAACCAGTAAAGTGCCTAAACCACTATTGTGTATTGCTAACAGTAGTCAAGTTAACAGGCCATATTGAACCATTCTTGCTTATTGCTAACAGAATAGCTAAGTCAGCAGGTCATAAATTGGTCATGCAGTGGCCTCAGTGTAATCAGACAGGATGGGAGGGGGGTTTCGGGTGCCACAGACAGGGCAGCTTGACCCCTCGCCATTCCTGCTAAGAGTTTTAAAATTGCTGATGGATGTATTGTAAAAAAGCAAGAAGTCTGTTTATATGTGCCCCCGGGAATGTTTGTCAGGGCTCAAAGGCATGGACACACTGAAAAAAAAAATCTCTGGTTAACTGGCAATCATAAGGTGTCTGACCTTTTAACCTGCTTGCTTAGCAAGTTTTCTTTAAGGGATATGTCATTGTATTACTAATGTATAAATAAGGGAAAAAAGTTTGAGGTAATTGGACTTCTCAGGAGGGGCTCTTCAGGGACGCTCCCTCTGGACTCATCTTCGGGTCTCCACCAGCAGACGGAAGCCTGGCCAGCTGAAGCCTGTCACGGTGCCACTAGAAAGCCACGCTTAAAAGTTACCGAGAGCTTTGGGTTAAGAGAACCCCGGGTAACACAGGCAGAAAGCACCTAACGTTACCCCTCCGTAGGCTCCAGGCTTTACTCCTCCATGGGCTCAGAGCAAACACTCCTTTCCCTTTGGACTCAGAGCAAACACTCTTTCCCTTTGGACTCAGAGCAAACACTCCTTTCCCTTTGGACTCAGAGCTCATTTTTATTTGCAGGTTTATGGGCTCTTTTACCAGTGAAAGAGCCTTACACAGTAATATCCTACATAACCTCTATTTCTTAACAATCACCAAAAACAGACTGCACATGCTACACTTTTCCTGATGGCCAGTCAGAATCAGGTCCATCTGGGGGACTGCAGTTTCTGCACAGTGTCATTGGCAAAGTATTAAGGTCTGGCAGCTCTGATCTTTGGGGCTGTGTCCTGGAGTTGGTTCCCTGTCTCTGGACATAATTTCTCCACTCGAGCAGGCAATCAGCCTGAGTTCTGAGTCCCAGTAATGGAATGTATCCGTAACTTAACTCGCAAACTGCGAAACGGGAACTTGTACGGAGCGACCCCCACCCCGCCGTTTACCTCCTATTGCAATGGACAAACTACAAACTGTACCATCCTTCTCCTTCCTCTCCACCACTCATCGCTGGGGCCTCCAAATTCTGTTACCCAGGGTTCTTTCAACCCAAAGCTCTTGGTAACTTTTACTCTGTGCGAGGAGGTGTCAGGAAATAAATCAGGGGAGACACGGCCATCCGACCAATAGATGGCTGGCACAAACAGGACAACACAAGAGTGCTTTCACTTAAAGCTAAACTTTACTTAGTCTCAAGCACTTACACACGTCTGCAACAAGATTAGTAAAACACCTCCAACCCTCGATAATTACCGAAGCTGAGTGTGGCTCTCGAGTGGCACAGTGGCCACCCGTCTGCCGGTGGGGAACACAAGATGCATCCAGAGGGAGAAACCAGTCCGGAAGAGTCCCCCCCATCTCAAGCTTTTAAATCAAGTCTGTGGAGTACATCCACATCTTGGATGGGTCATTCAGTCCTTTATTCAGAGCTTCAGTTTGTAGCAAAGTTCCTCCAGAGGTAAGAAGCAGGATTGAAGACAAAATGGAGGGGTTTCCAGGGTCTTTTATATCCTCTGCCATGTGGAAGGACCCCTTTGTTTTTACTGTGGAAAATCACAGCAGCAAGGTGGAGTTTGGAGTCACATGGGTAAGTCACATGTCCATGAATGACTCAGTTCTTTACAGGTAGAGCAGCCATTGCTCACATGCTACCTTGAACATTCCCAGGAAGACTCCTCATATGTGGATTGGAGTCTTCCAAGGGCCATTGTCAGTTAAGTGTTTCTTGATTGGGCACTTAATCTAAAGAGTCTCTTCTCAATAAGCTGGCCAAATGCTTCACTGGTCTGACTTGGAATCAAACACATTGAGATACAAGTACATAGCCAATATTCATAACTTCAAATACAAAATTGATACATGCATACAGATAGCATAATCATAACCAGCAAATCATAACCTTTCCATAGACACCTTACTTGACCTCCTTTGTACAAGATTTGGTGCCACTATAGGACCTTGGTTGCAACAATGATCTATAGGGTCACAGTTCATGTCAATAACATCACACCCATGTCCCCCTTCCCAGCTCTGATGCCGCAGAGCCTTGCCTGTGTCCCTGTTCCCCATTCCCTGTTTCCGCCCCCACCCCTTAGAAAACATGATTCCAATTTCCCTTCCCCCCCATTTCCTGTTTGACCCCAGTTTATATAGTAATACACCTCTACCT
>NW_020680197.1:0-1338 GCF_002925995.2 Terrapene triunguis | reverse complement strand
CTTAAATCAGCCTGTGGTTTTACCTTCCAAGAAGAGGAATGGCAGGAGAGCCATCAAGAGAAGGATTGCCCCTGCTCCTGTCCCTGTTAAGTAAGAACAGAGCAAAGGGGAGACTGCCACCCCAGATTTGGGAGAAATGACATTAACTTGATTGCAAGGCTCTTTTCAAATGCATCAGTGTGGTCTAATAAAAGCAGTTAAAATGCCTGGTCTTCTTTTGTGAATTAATTTCCTCTTTTACTATCCTACAATTTGAAGGGATCATTCAGTTGGTCAGGTAGCTGCATTGATAATATGGTATAAAAGCCTAGAAAGATAGAACTCAATCATTTCATTAAGAAATTTACATCAGAAATTGTCTAAATGGTGTCCAGTATCAGAGGGGTAGCCGTGTTAGTCTGGATCTGTAAAAAGCGACAAAGAGTCCTGTGGCACCTTCTAGACCAACAGACGTATTGGAGCGTAAATGTCTAAATCGTGTAGATTCTTGGAGGTGATTTCTGTGTTTTTTCAGGCATTTCCCCAATAGATTGAAGATTAGGAACATTTTTCCGATAGTGAAGTTGATGTGTATTGCATGTTTTGTGAAAACAGAAAAAAGAACAAACTCATGACAGAAAAATTTAATCCATTACACAGGAAGGATAAAGCCTATGGGCCTGGTTTTTATTTTTGTTTTGTTTTTTTTTGTTTTGTTTTGTTATTTTTTAGTTGCTCCATTATAAAACCATTGACTCATTTAGAGTAATATCAGATTTATACAGTATAAGTGATACTAGAATCAGGCTTTCTGAAATTATTAAATACCTGGAGGGGTTCACATAAACTTTGATCGCCTTTTTAAAGGGAAAACTGAGACTGTTTGAGTGTCAATTATATGTAATAATTATTTAAAATAATGGAAGTTTATCAGTGAAAATGTAGTTGAATTTTCATGGAAAATACATACATTATAAATGGCAATGGCATAAATGTAACAATATACAACACAATCGGGCTCGACCATTGACTGTGGGACTCTTCAATGACTCCTAGTTCCAACATCCTTTTTACCTCTGCCTTAATCTCCTCCCTTTTTGCCGCTGGGACCCAGTAGGGCCTTAAAGTTACTTTTGCCCCAGGGTCTGTGATAATGTGGTGATACGTTTTGTTAGAAGGTCTGAAAATAATTGATCCCAAATCAATTACTCTTACAGCTCCTCTTCCTCTCCTCCCTCCTCCCTCTGCAGTATACACACACCAAAATTAATATAGAATATATCAGGGGTCGGCAACCTTTCAGAAATGGGGTGTCGAGTCTTCATTTATTCACTCTAATTTAAGGTTTCGCGTGCCAGT
>NW_020680196.1:0-3090 GCF_002925995.2 Terrapene triunguis | reverse complement strand
ATGGTCACTCTGTACACTAGTCAGGAGATGAGCATATTACAGTTGGTCGAGGGCTCTATTTAGCAGTAACAGGGCTAGAGGAAAGCCAATCCCCTCCCTCAGACTGTGCTGCAGGCATTCGGCTCTCTCTAGGACCCAGCAGAGCTCTTACATGCTCCACCGCTTGCCGTCTGTCCGGCAGAGTGTGTGGTGCCCCTGGAAGAGCGGTGCCCTACGCGACTGCCTATTCTGCCTATGGCTAAGGACGGCCCTGCCGGGGGCTATACCTTATGAGTCAACAGGGCTTTGTAGGGGCATCCCTATGGGCAGGGGACTCCAAGATTTTTCCATGCCATGTGCTGTGAAGCTTGCATTTGGGACACAGGAAGTACAAGCCATGTGGCAAAAGGAATATTAAGGGCAGCTGCATCATCTCCATTTTGTCTTTATTCTTGCTTCTTACCTCTGGAGTAACTTTCTACAAAGGAAGCTCTGAACAAAGGACTGAATGACCCATCCAAGCTTTGGATGTGTTCCAGAGGGAATTTCAAGCCAGCAACTCACCAACTCTGCTAAGAACCTGATATATGGACTTCTGTATGTATCTGATTGCTTTACCATTTAAACACTCTACTCTCTTCTTCTTTATTCTTTATAATAATCCTTTAGTTTTAGACACTAAAGGATTGTCTGGCAGCGTGGTATTTTGGGTAAGACACAAACTAATATTGACCTGGTAACGTGACTGACCCTTTGGGGTCAGAAGAACATTGTGTATAGTGAACAGAGTTTTTAAATAACTTCTCACTGTACTGGATTTAGGTGCTGACTGGGAGCCAGAGAACTGGAATGGAATAAAGGAGGCTGTGTGATTTCTTTTTTTAGCTTCTTGATAACCAGTGTGGGGGATCAGAAGCAGAGTTTGTGACTGGTTGGTGAGTTTAACTTCAGTGGTAACCACCAGTTTTGGGAATATCTGCTCCCCCTTTACCAGCCTGCCCTGACCTTGGCATTTTCAGTTAGGGCTGCCCCAGGCATACCGGGTCTCAGTGGTGTCACAGCGTTTTTTCTCTCTGAACTCTGGCCATCTAGGTCCACTGGTGACCAAATCACCTTGTGACTCAGTCCTCCAGCCAGTCCCTTTTGGGGTAAGCCAGGGTTTTAACTCAATAGTCCCAGGACCTTACATCAGGTCAGCAGCCTAGGCCCATACCCAGTAGGCTTTCCAACCATTTTTGTCCAGCGTGTTCAAGCTGGTCTGCACAGTGGGGCTGTAGAAGAACCTAGTCCATCACTCCCTCTGCCCTGGGTTCCAGCTCAGGGACCCTCATAGCAAGCAGTTAAGACTTATCTTTCCAGGCCTCTTGCTTCTTTCCCAGGAGGGCTCATCTCCTCAGCAGGGGTCTGCTCTGAGGTTAAGGCCCTGTTCCCAATTCCCCACATAGCAATGGAAAACAAAATTAACAGAAATAAAAAGCAGCACCAGCCCTTCTGTCCTAGCAGGATCCTTCAGTTATCTGTCCTACTGCTCTGTGCTCACAAGCACCTAGGCAGTCTGCTGTGCTCCTCTCTGGGAACTGAGAATGAGAAGTCTGCCCACCTCCCTAGGGCCCTCTGAGTTGGGGCTCCTTTTAAGGCTCCTCCTCCAACCCCAGGTGGCCACCTGACCCCAGAGCTGTTCTTTAACCTCTTTGTTGCTGGCACTGCTTTTTAGACTTCAAGACTGTCGGTCAATGTTCAGTGACCATGTTGATGGCACTGGTCTTGCTGTAGCACTTACCAGGGAGAACCACATGAAGATTGCCATTTCCTTCCCCAAAATAAAAAGAAGAGGGACAATACAATCCACAAAATTAGCTGGGACCAGTTGGGGAGTAGATGCTCACAACTTGAAGACAGACACCTTGGCCCTGGTCTTCTCAGCAGTTGAATACCGTGTGTTAGTATGGGCAGGTAGCATACATATGAAACTTGTTACCATGCAATTGAACACTGCTATGAGATTTATCACAGGAGTGCTAACGTCAACTCTGACAGTCTGTCTGCCTGTCCTCACACATATTTTATCACCATGCCTTCAGAGATGCATGATAGAAAGAATATAGCTGCATGATAATGAACCCAAACTTGCCCATCTATGAAGATCTCCAATCTGAGCCTCCTGCCCCCACCAAGCCCGAAGATGCCTCCTTAAATCCAGGAACCCCTTCTGCTTAATGGCCAAAGCTCTCAAAACCTTAGGCCTGTTACCAAAAGACAAAAGTGGTGGAGGCTGTGAGAAAATAGTGGGATCAAGAATCAAGACTGGATCACAGATCCTAAAGACCAACCACCAGGCCTCACCATGCCACTTAAAATATGGATCATGGTGAACTGCATAAAAACCTCACACAGGCATTACAATTACCTGGCTACACAAATGAAAAATGAAGGACAGCCCAATATGTGAATGTGGAGAAAGCATCCAATTCATGGAACATCTAGTGAACCACTGCCTTCTAAGATCTTTCTTTGGAGGGATGGTCTTGGTTCATTTCATGTCAATGGAAGCCACAGAGTCGATGACAAATGTGGACATAATCCTTTAATGTTGCTTTTCAAGAAGAATCCCTCTTGTCTAGCCCGTCACTGTCGTCACAAGCCCCTTGTACAGATGGTTTGTAGCAGAGTCTAGTCCTTTACCTGTGTGCTTGGACTGTCTTTCTATATCTCTCATGTCTATACAAGCATATACATATAATACATCTGCATTTCAAGAACACAGTAACTGTCATAACAAAACAGACAAAAGATGCATCTTGTCCACTATCCTCTGTCTGACAGGGGCAATGCTAAATGCTTCAGAGGATGGTAACACTGAAGACAGAAGTAACTAGTCTAACTCTGAGTGTTAATATTTATCCAGCTAGGTCAGAGGTGGGCAAACTACGGCCCGCGGGCCACATCTGGCCCGTGGGACCCTCCTGCCCGGCCCCTGAGTTCCTGGCCCGGGAAGCTAGCCCCTGGCCCCTCTTCCACTGTTCCCCCTCCCCCGTAGCCTCAGCTTACGCCGCTGCCTGCACAATGCTCTGGGCAGCGGGGCTGTGAGCTCCTGGGGCAGCGCAGCTGCAG
>NW_020680195.1:0-2443 GCF_002925995.2 Terrapene triunguis | reverse complement strand
CTTCCAGTTCTAAGAGATAGGATATCTCCATTAATTTATTATTTTTTATTTATTTATTTAGGTGTTTCCTACCTTGTGAATTACTGTGTTTGCTTATCATAATTTGTGCCTCCCTAATGTTGATAGTCATTTAGTATTTTTGTTGGCCTTGTTCATAGCACTAAATATTTCTGGAGCTCTTCCCTAGTTGAAGTAATACAAACTAGATCATCGGCATATCTTATGTTGTTCATGCACATGCTATTGACCTGTACACCATGGTTGGTGTCTTCTAAACTTTCCTTCGTTATGCCTTCTACATATATGTTGAATAGTTGTGGAGATGTGTACACCAAGGTGCAGCCTCTTTCTTGATGCTGCAATACTCAGATATTTCATAATTTATTCTGTCTTCAGGAGGTCATCTAGTCCAATCCCCTGCCGTTTCTGCTTATGGGAGACAAACTAACCAGAGAAGAATCACCCTCAAGACAGAGTGAAGTTTACAAGTTATGCTAAGCATGTCACACAAACTGGAGATTAAATAAGTGACCTTGTGGAGGGTAGCAATCAATGTTAGAAGAGGATTTAGAAATAAAGGTACTGAGCAATTTCTTTAAAACCATGCAGATTAATTGAAAGGTACTTGACACACTGCAGCAGGTTGCATATTGGCAGATTAACACATTAATAGCAGACCCCCTGCTAAGCAAACAGATAAAGGAAAACAGAGTGGTGTGGGGTCAGAGATAATGCGTCTCTAAGTGATCCCCCTTGAATCAGGCAGTATCTTCAAAAAGGTAAGTGGGAAGTCTCAGATATTATGTGGAGCAAGGTTTGTTTTGTTTTTTTTTGGCAGTGTGGCAGGGTCCCCTCACCCCTGCCTCTGCTCTGGTCCACAAACTGTACAGAGA
Organism: Terrapene triunguis; assembly: GCF_002925995.2. Taxonomy (NCBI): domain Eukaryota; kingdom Metazoa; phylum Chordata; order Testudines; family Emydidae; genus Terrapene; species Terrapene triunguis. The sequence goes on along the minus strand of NW_020680195.1, from coordinate 1,550 downwards.
CCTTTGTGCTGGTCAAAGACTCTGTGCAGTTTATTTAAAATGTGGGTTCCCAGTACCTTTGTACAATATACAGCATTGCTTCAGCAGTCCTAGGGAGCCCACCGCTCCTACAGCAAGCAAGGAAGAGCCTGCCCCCTCCCCCTTTCCACTTCCTTCCTGTGCCTACTTGTAGCCTCAGCCTAATGGCTTAATTAGCCTTCCAGCTTTCCTCCACCCACCAATTAGGCACATCTGTGTTTAGCCAGGTCAGTTCTGCCTTGTTTGATTGGAGCTGAAGTGACCAGACTGCTGGCTCAGCTGTTATTGCCTAGGACTCTGTCACAGGATGAGCAGAAGAAAAAACACAGGGTTGAGAGTCAGGTGGTCCTGGCTTCTAATCCCACCTCTGCTGCAAATTCACTTTGTGGTGTCCAGCAAATCACTGCACACCCTTGCCTCAGTTTCTCCACCTGTGAAATCAGGATGCTGATACTTACACAACTATCTCACTGGGGTGCTGGGAGGATTAGTGAGTTAATGCTTGTAAAGTGATGCTCTGTTCTACGCTGGAGAGGTGGTGTGACACACAAATGACCCTAGCTTTGGGGGAGTGCAGAGGTCACCTTCATACCCTCACTCCCGATTGAATTGGCCTCGTTAGCACTGACCCCCCCCCCACTTGGTAAGGCAACTCCCATCTTTTCATGTGCTGTAATATATATACTGCTTACTGTATTTTTCACTCCATGCATCTGATGAAGTGGGTTTTAGCCCATGACAGCTTATGCCCAAATAAATTTGTTAGTCTCTAAGGCCTGGTCTACACTAGGCTTTTATGTCGAATTTAGCGCCGTTATATCGAATTAACCCTGCACCCGTCCACACCAGGAAGCCATTTAGTTCGACATAGAGCTCTCTTTAAATCGATTTCTGTAATCCTCCCCAACGAGAGGAGTAGCGCTAAATTCGAAATGGCCATATCGAATTAGGCTAGGTGTGGATGGAAATCGACGCTAATAGCTCCGGGAGCTATCCCACAGTGCACCACTCTGGTGACGCTCTGGACAGCAGTCCGAGCTCGGATGCTCTGACCAGCCACACCCCCGGGAAAATTTGAATTCATTTTCCTGTCTGGGCAGTTTGAATCTCAGTTCCTGTTTGGACATCGAGGTGAGCTCAGGAGCAGTGGCAACGATGCAGAGCTCTCCAGCAGAGATGGCCGTGCAATCTAATAGAAAGAGGGCCCCAGCATGGACTGATCGGGAAGTCTTGGATCTCATCGCAGTGTGGGGCGATGAGTCCGTGCTTTCCGAGCTGTGCTCCAAAAGAAGGAATGCTAAGATCTACGAGAAGATCTCCAAAGCCATGGCAGAGAGAGGCTACAGCCGGGATGCAACGCAGTGCCGCGTGAAAATCAAGGAGCTGAGACAAGGCTACCAAAAAACCAAAGAGGCTAACGGACGATCCGGATCCCAGCCCCACACATCCCGTTTCTACGAGGCACTGCATTCCATCCTGGGAGCGGCCGCCACCACTACCCCACCCCTGACCGTGGACTCCGAGGATGGGAT
>NW_020680194.1:0-5475 GCF_002925995.2 Terrapene triunguis | reverse complement strand
CATCCATGCTCAGGCGCTCTGTCTGGCTACAGGCACAGGTGGAGGAGACAGAAGCAGTGCTGGCACAGGTGTTGCGGGTCTTCCTAACCATTGTGAGCCTTCCTCTGTCAAACTCCCTCTCAAACTCCCCTGTCTGCAGCCCCCTGTTCGCTCTGCCTTTGGCTTTTAAAGCCTGCTTGCCTAGGTCAGTCCCACCCCCTCGTGAGTCACACTGGGGAAGGCCAATGAAAGGCAATCAAGGGAACAATCAAGGGAACAAGGCCAGGCACTCAGTCCCAGCTGCCACAGCAGCTGTAACTGAAACTGAAGTCACCTGAAATCAGAATCACAATTAAAATTCAAACAGTTGAGCAAACTCACTCACACCAACAGCTAGTACTCTCACCTCTCACCTGGTGGTCTGTTTGGCAGCGGGATCTCTTACTCTCCCTCTCAAACTCCCCTGTCTGCAGCCCCCTGTCGCTTTAATCCTCCTCTACAGGTAGATGTCTCAGTCCAAACCATGTGCCTTTCTGCACCTGTTGGCTTTTCCCCAACCCTTAGTTTAAAAACTTCACTTTTTAACTTCACATGCCAGCAATCTGGTTCTATTTTGGTTTTCATCCTAGCTGTATTTGCTCCTCCTTTCACAAAGGTTCCCCAGTTCCTAATAAACCTAAATCCCCCCTCTTAACACCATTGCCTTATCCAAGCATTGAGACCCTACAGTTCTGCCTATCTAACTGGCCCTGTGCATGGAACTGGAAGCATTTCAGAGAATTCTAACTTGGAGATCCTGGACTTTAATTTCTTATCTCGCAGCCTAAATTGGGCCTCCAGGACCTCTCTCCTTTTCCCCTATGTCACTTGTACCTACATGTACTGCAACTACCGGCTCCTCCCCAGAACTGAGCATATGTCTATCTAGATGTCTCAGGAGGTCTGCAACCTTCACATCCAGCAGGCAATTCACCACATGGTTCTCCCAGTCACCACAAGCCCATCTATCTATATGTCTAATAATTGAATCCCCAATTACTGCTACCTGTCTTTTCCTAATAACTGGGGGTATTCTCAGTTCAAAAGAATACCATGGCATCTGGAAGAAGGGTCCCAACTATGCATCATTCCCTTTCATTGCAACTTGATGTTCACCTTTCCTGAGACTTTCATCCTCCATCCACAGAGGCCATCAGTCTGGGAGTGGGACCGCTCTACTGAGTTCCCGAGTTGTCTGTGTACTTGTCTTTCTCCCTTAGCTCCTCCAGTTCAGCCACTCTGGTCTCAAGAGCCCATACTCGGTCTCTGAAGGCCATGAGTTGCTTGCACTGAATGCTCATATATCCTATCCTATCTCCTAGAACTGGAAGGGACCTTGAAAGGTCATCAAGTCCAGCCCCCTGCCTTCACTAGCAGGACCAAGTACTGATTTTTGCCCCAGATCCCTAAGTGGCCCCCTCAAGGATTGAACTCACAAGCCTGGGTTTAGCAGGCCAATGCTCAAACCACTGAGCTATCCCTCCCACCTACCCCCAAGGCAGGTAATCATACATGCTGCATTCAGTGCAATAAACTGGATAACTCTCACTATGTGATGCCTGGTTCTTCCTCCTCCTCTCTCCCCTCTATTGTGAGAAGCTGCTCTTCTGTATTGTAAATGTACTTTTGAGGAGAGGGGGATGTGTTAGCAGGTCTCTTCAATGCAGTGAAAGCCAGACTTTGTGTCCACCTGATGCAGGCGGCCAATGAAAGACTTGGGAGGAACTTGTGTGTCTAACCTGGAAATGGGCAGTGGCTTTCTAAAAGCAGCATGCCTGTGTAGATGGGCAGTAGAAAAGCAGATTGGGACTGGGTGAATGGGAGTGGAATCTGGGCTACAGAGCTCTGAGCAAATGGGAGTGGGAATTAATCCAGGTCTTCCTTTCATTCTCCTAGAAACTGGGCCCTCTGTGCAGCAGTGCTATGTGCAGCAGCAGCCATGCTGCAGATGCGGGTGAGTGAGAAGTATTAGGGTATTCTATCCTGACAGCACATGTTTCACCAAGGAGAGAATAACCCTTGGCAACAGACTCACCATAGGGATGGGCTCAGAAGCTTTTGCTCTGACTACTGAGCAACCTCATACCCTGTGCTAGCTTCCCTCGAAAGCACTGGGTGGGGGTGGAGAGGGGTCTGTCTTCCGTCCACATGCAACTAAAGCCATGCTGGTGTGAATGTGCTGCCATCTGAACAGTAGTGGGGGTGCGGAAGATAATCTCAGTGGGTGGGGTGGGTTTGTTTCTTTAGTGCAGGTGGGGTAACTGGATGTCTCTTTACTGCTTGCATGGCATCCCCTCGTGGTGAGGCAGTGCCCGTTCACCATCACTAACCCGTATTTTTTGTAATGTAGATGTTACTGCTAACCCTCAGCTGTTCCTGAGAATAGAGCAATTCAGATGGGACCTTCTCTTCTCCCTTAGGAGCTGATGCCCCGCGAACTTGCTCTCCAAAGAGAATCACACTTGTCTAGTGGAGAACCCCTGATTCCCAGTGTAGGGCCTGCTCAGCCCCTCCCAATCCCCTGTTTTCACTCAGGGGTAGGGACTGTTTTTCCCCCTTTGCGCCCTGCTTGCTAGGCTATTGTACAAGGCTCACATAATGTGTGTGTATTCCTGTAGCTGCCTGACATTCCTCTGCATAGCAGCCATCTGCAAGGGAGGAACTTCCTTTTCTAAGGAACCTTTTTAATCTGCTGCTGGACTTCTGCCCGCGTTATTTTTACTCTTGGAGGATTTTGTGTATTTATTCTCTGTTTTTTTTTTTTTTTTTTTTTTTTTTGGAGAAGGTTATTGGACTAAGTTTTAGAGTATGTTTTTAGGTGTATCTGCTTCTTTTATATGCCCTCTCTAAACTCCCTCACAAAACTCCCACTTGTTGTTTTCATTCAGTAGCTCTGCTGGTTGTTTAGGAGCTGGCATTTTAAACCCCTGTTCTCCCTGAGTTATCCCTGACCCCTTGTCAAGGGATCCTAAAGGGATTAGGGATTAAAGAATAGTAAAATAGAGCCTCGTTAATCTCAGCACACAGATCCCTGAACAGACCACACTATAAACAGGCACATGGCAAGCAAGCACACAACAAATAAATGACAAATGTAGCCCAAAGGTCATGTAGTCGCTCCTCCTTCACCTGGAAAACTCACTTACAGAACTCCCCTGTTAGCTACTCCTGTTCACATATGTTCCATTCACATTTCTCCAAACCTACACTGAGGCTGTATTACAGCCTCCATTGAAACTACCAAATCCTCCACCAAGGAGCTATCTCCAGGTAGTAAATCACTTCTGAATGCCTAAAACTGGCCATCTTGCTTGAGAAAGAGGCAGGGGTTCATAGTAACGTGGTAAAATGGTCTGAGTCCTTTCTGGAGGGATACACCCAATGAAAAGTGACGGGAGCTTCCACCATCATGAGACCAGTAGAGTAGCTGGGGGGGGGAGTGGGGCAGCGGCTGCTCCCCCACCGAGCACAAGTGGCGCCTTTTTAATTTTACTTACCCGGGAGCAGAAAAAAAAAAAGGCACCACCCGTTGCGGCGCTCTTACTGACGGTGGGCGCTCTAGGTCTTTGGCGGCGGGCTCTTCACTCGCTCCGGGTGTCTTCAGCGGCACTGAAGCTTCATCGCCAAAATGCTGCCGAAGACCTGCGGAGCGAGTGAAGGTCCCGCTGCCGAGGTGCCGCTGAAGACCCAGAGCGCCGCCCCGTCAGTAAAAGCGGCACAGTGGGTGGTGCCTTTTTTTTTTTCCGCTCCCCCTGTTCCCTCCACCTGGCTATGCCACTGCATGAGACCCTCACTTGTGGAATCCCACAAGAAACAATTCTCTCTCCCATCCTATTCAATATCTACAAGCAACCACTAGATGAACTGGCCATACAACATGGGCTCACAATATGCAGATGACACACAGTTCTACATATTCTTTACTACATACACCCACACCTCTACCACCAAGATCGCCCCAGGCTTGATGAGGATGGAGAACTCATGGATGGAGAACATCTGGCTGAAGCTGAACCCAAGAAAAACAGAGGTGATGCTGGTGAGCTTTTATTTAGAAGAATTTGCAGCCAGATGCAGTCTCCCCTGTGTTTGCAGGCACACACCTACAACTGGTCTATTTATTCCTTAGTGTAGGAGTGCTCCTGGATTCCGCACTGATGTTAAGGTGCACAGCAACATCTGCAGGTAATGCTTTCTGCCATCACCAATTGGCTAGGAGACTGCATCCCATCCTGAGGAACAACAAGCTGGCCTCAGTTATTCATGCCTTCATCACCTGTCAGCTGGACTACAACAATGCAAAGTCTGGGCATGAAATCTTCAGTGCTTAGGAAACTCCAACTAGTACAGAATGCTGCAGACTTCCGTGAGCACATCAGCCTGTCCCCGCTTTCTACATTGGCTTGCCGTACACTGTCAAGTTCAAGGTCTGAGTCTTTAACTTCAAGGTTCTCAAAGGCCTGGGCCCAGTGTATTTAAAAGATTGATTAAAGCTCTGGATGGCCAGCAATTTTGCTCCTCTGGCACACTGGAAAACTTTATAATTAAATAAAGCTCATCTATGCAGAAGACAGAACTTTCTTGGGGGCTGCTCCAAGACTGTGGGATGAGCTCCAGGAACAAAGAATTATCACAAACCACACCAACTTCAACTCCAAGTGCAATGTTAAAAGCAAAACTAAAAACAAACCTAAAACCCTACCAAAACAAAGGCTGCACATGCTTCTCCCCCAGGGAGAGGACGAGAAAACAAACACCACATGCTAGATGTGTAGCCATGTCACTTAATGCACTACTGGTAGGCATTTAGATATGATGATTAATGCTGTATAAGAAAGTATATAGAGTAGAACAAAATGCTTTTTCCGTAAATAGTTTAAATCAAATTCAAATAAATATTTGTGAATACTTTCTGCCATGTATGTTTTCTTTTTTTTTATCTGCTGATTACTTGTGATGTACCCTTTATGTATCTTAAGAAATTAGCAATATTTGAAGTAAGGGAAAAAATAACATCTGTAGTTGGAAATATAACTTGATCACATCTAGGGAATACTTTTCTGTTCAGGACCCAAATATCACAACCTATTTCTGAAGTGGTAATTCATGCTATGCTTACTTCTAGATTTTAATATTATAGCCCTTTATTTTATGCACTTCCTGATGAAGTTCTCCACCAATTACCATTTGTACATAAATCTGTAGTTAGGGCTCTTACCAACCACAGGTGTGTGTAATATATTAAATAGTGAATTCAATCTTTTTATTGCAGTTTGTATTCTGTTTTAGCAAGCATTGTACAAATTCAGGGCCCAGACTTATTCATAGATTCATAGATTCTAGGATTGGAAGGTACCTCGAGAGGTCATCGAGTCCAGTCCCCTGTCCTCATGGCAGGACCAAATACCGTCTAGACCATCCCTGATAGATATTTATCTAACCTACTCTTAAACATCT
>NW_020680193.1:0-1171 GCF_002925995.2 Terrapene triunguis | reverse complement strand
AGTAAAGTTTGACTACATTTATTTCAGAAGCATTTTGGCTGTAGAGCAGTGATATATATATATCTATGATTCTTCCTGATTGATGAAGAAAGTTAAAATATTTTAGCAATATATATAAGTCATACTCTACTGTGATTTGCTATTATTTACCAATGTGGTTGTTTACATTTAAAAATATCCATCTGAAAATGCTGTATAGGCAGGGAGGTAGCATGACTCTGTAGTTAAGACCATGGAGCTAGGAAATGGGAGTTCTAATTCCAGTTTTGCAAATTTGGGCAAATCACTTAATTCCTCAGTTTTCCCATCTGTAAAATGAGGATAACTATTATCATTATTTGACAGTCTCCTTGTTTTGACTGAAGAGATTACTCTGGAAGGGGTATGAAGATTCTCATGGAGAGTTAGGATTTCAACTTTGCCTGGTTTGGGGTTTTATTACAAAATCTGAAATTCAGCTCAGCCTGTGGCCAATTTGGGAGCAAACGTGTTCTGATTTATGCTTTTGGGTGGAAGCTATGAAAATTTCTGGTTTCCCAGTGACCCCAAATCAGGTTGAATTCTTGGATATGCGCCCCAAATGAGAAAAGATCCTACAAAATTGGGATAATATTTTCCTTTCTTAATCGGATGAGAATTAGTTAGCTAGTTGGACAAAATGTTATAAACTTGAGTATTTTGAACTTTTGAGAACTGATCTTATCTGGTAGCAGTCTTCCTGTCAGCCTTAGCACCAAAGTTAGTGCACAAGTATGTTTATATAAGTGGAATAAAGAAACACATAATTTGGGGGAGGAATAGCTCAGTAGTTTGAGCATTGGCCTGCTAAACCCAGGGTTGTGAGTTCAATCCTTGAGGGGGCCATTTAGGGATCTGGGGCAAAAATCTGTCTGGGGATTGGTCCTGCTTTGAGCAGGGGGTTGGACTAGATGACCTCCTGAGGTCCCTTCCAACCCTGATATTCTATGATACTTGATAACAGAACCAAAGCACTTCTGCATACTATCTTCCTTCCTGCCTACCCCCCTCAAAGGCAAATGATAGGGTTGACTTGTTAGGGATTGGTTTCAGTGTTAGTCTGTATCAGCAAAAAACAACAACCAAGGAGTCCTTGTGGCACCTTAGAGACTAACAAATTTATTTTGGGCATAAGCACATGAAAGGATGGGGA
>NW_020680192.1:0-1751 GCF_002925995.2 Terrapene triunguis | reverse complement strand
CTGTCCTCAGATGACCTTCATTTTCTCAGGATTCCTGCTGCTTCCAGTGTAGGTGGGGGAGGAGAAAGGCAAAAATATGATGCCACAGTCTCCTATTTTATATTCTTAGTTCAAGTGTCTAGAAGACACTTGCCCAGACAAGTCCAGGTGGGCTCTGCTGAGTCACTAGATTGGGGAATCCTCCTGGTGTGGTCTCGTGCAACTGAGTCACTTGAGCAATCCCCATAGTGTGGTGTTTGGGCATCTGTCATTGAATTGGAAATCCCTTAATTACAATTCCTCTGCTGATTCATGGTTATTGAACCTCCTCCGGGGCAGAGGTCACTAGGAAACTTATAGCATATTTCAGTAACAACCATACAGCAAAATACATAACTTCATACACCCTAATGCTATACATATTTGGACAGAATGACGGATTTCAGCAGATCATGACTTTTCATATGATAACTTACATGGAATGCTTTGTATGAAATATCACAACCATATACGAATGATGAATATGTGGGCTACAGGGGCTATTTTGAGGTACATCATGTCACAAAAGCCTCTAGAGACTGGCCTTTGGGAAGAGCTGCCTGAAGAGCCTTCTTAGTAACTAAAAGATCCCGGCTTGGCCTGCCAGTTTGTCCTTCCAAATGAAACTTGTCTGTTGAGGTCCCTTTTTTGTATAACTTCCTCATAAACAGAGCAGAAGTTCTTGGCCAATCCTTGTAAGTGCTTGTTCAAGACACAGAGAGCCACTGCACTGGGGCAGGGGGTAGGGGTGCAGGAGGCGGTCGGGATGGTGGTGCTTACCTCGGGAGGTGCAGCTCCCAAAGTGACAGACACACACTTCCCTCCGGCAGTGGCTCCTATGCGGTGGGATCCAGGGGGGCAGCTGCAGAGTTTGCACTCGGGGCCACAGGGATATGCCAGCCACTTCCAGGAGCAGTGCGGCATGGAGGGAGGGGGCAGAGGGGGAAGGGAGCCACCTTAGCACTGCTGGCAAGTCTCCGTGTGTCGCTTGGGGAGGCATCAGGTCTCCATGCGCTGCCTGGTGCGGGGGTAGTGCCAGAGGGGACTCGGGCCACCCCTTTGCCTCTTCTCTCTGGGCTCCCGGCCCATCTTGCTGGCCGACAGGGATTTTAGGGTGCAACAGCGCAGGGAGCAGGAAGGGTGAACCACAGCGGCTGCCTCCCCCACATGCGGGAAAACGGCTTTAGCTGCTGGCCCCGTGGACTAAGTCACCAGGCCTCCAGCTTGCCCCATTCAACCCAATGGGTTGATCTTGTGGCCAGAATTATTTGCAGTTGGGATTTCCCCCCAACAGTACCCCATAGGGGTTCAGGGTCATCTCCAGCACAGGCCACACAGGAGGGCTTAATTCTTGAGCTGCAGCACATGCTGGGTAGGCTTAAGGCTGGGCTCCCCATGGCAGGATAGAAGAAGAAGACTCGGCCCCTGGAGGGGCAGGCTGGGGCTTCCTGGATCCCATTTGCTCACAGCCAGCACCGTGCCCCCACTCCCAAGTAGTCAATGGTGCCCCCAGGTCGGCCAGAAAGTAGCAGCCATTTTCACTGCACCAAGTCCACTTATGGCTTACAGGCAACTCCCAAGCCCACCACAGCACACCATCTTGGCCAGAAAAGAGCCCACTCAGCCTCACCATTGCTTCTTTTCCTTCCACCCAGAACCCGCCGCCTTCTTCTCCTGGGCTGCAAGTAGCCATCCCAGGGATGCCAACAGGCATGCACAGGGGTCTATCTCCC
>NW_020680191.1:0-5815 GCF_002925995.2 Terrapene triunguis | reverse complement strand
GAAGGAGTTCAGTCACAAATTTAATTAACGCTTTTTTTTTTTTTTTTGAAGAGCATGATCAGGATGGAGGCATGTCCTCTGAAACGATGGCCAAAGCATGAAGAGGCATGTGAATCTTTAGTGCGTCTGGCACATACATATCTTGCGACCCCAGCTACAACAGTGCCATGCAAATGCCTGTTCTCACTTTTGGGTGACATAATTAAAAAGTGGGTAGCATTATCACCCCTAAATGTAAACAAACTTGTTTCTCTTAGCGATTGGCTGAACAAGAAGTAGGACTGAGTGGACTTGAAGGCGCTAAAGTTTTACATTGTTTTGTTTTTGAGTGCAGTTATGAATAAAACGAATAAAGCAAAAAAAACCCCCACATCTTATTTTTTGGGAACTTCAAGGAAATTCCGTATTTCAAGAAAATGAAAGAAAAAGCTCAGAAAAACTAGAATAGACTGGAAAACCTAATTATGACCACACACTCCCATGTCAATTCTGTAAGATCATGTGAAATACATTCTCCAGTCTTACAGATGATTTAAGTAAATGGCTTCTTTTTAGTGTCATTCCAGACTAAAAGAAAGTGGGAGTTGTGGGTTCTGAGACCCTGGAGTTAAAATTGTAATTTGGGGTCTGAAATCACAGTTGCCAACTTTCATGTAGTAAATAACCATCCCAACTTTCACAATAAGCCAAAAATCAAGCCAATCCCATTTTAAAACAAGCCAATCCCTAAAAACCCCAACATTCTATGTGACTAGATCCCCCCGGCATGCAGTCTGGGACTGTGATGGGCCTGCTGTGCAACCCTGACTCCCACCCCACCCCCTTGCTCCTTCTTGCCCCCATATGCCGGGAGCCAATCAAAAAAAAAAGCAACAAGCTGCAAGCCAAACAAGCTACAAGCCAAAAACTAGCCAACAAGCAACTCACAAGCCAATTAAGCCAAAAACAAGCCCAATTTCTGCATTTTTTCCCCACGGGTTTGGCATGTCTGCCTGAAATGTCTCTCTTTGAAGTAAACTGCAAAACTCCAATAGTTTTCAGTGGGCACAGGGTTGAGCCTCAGAGGTGTGCTTAGTGCCAGTTTATACATATCAGCAGATGACACTGACATCTTACTCAAAATCGGGGGTAGGCAATGCCTTCCCTATGGGGATCTTCCCAATCCCTAAACCACCCTAGCAGAAATGTTTCTTTCTACGGTTTAATCCCATGCTCCAGCAATAGGGTTTTAACTGCCATCTTTATGTTGATGACTCTCAGATCTACTTCACCGCCTCTTTTTTTGCCTCTTTCCATTTCTCCTGTCTTCCTTAATCATGCTGCTGGTATAAAAAAGTTGGTGTGAAAGTGAAAACTACTATACTATCATTTGAATAGTTTTACTGTTGAGTTATTTAATTCAGACATACTCAGGGAATTTGAGTCATATTACCATGTTTTTATTCAGACATTTTGAATCCTTTTCACGTTTCTAAGAACTACTCTGTTTGGTAATATTTCACTAGTGGCCAGACTTCAGGTCAAAGGTTGGAAGAGATTAAAAGAAAAGAAAAAAAACATAGCAACATAAAACTCCAATCAGGTTGCACACCAGCTGTAAAGAAAGTATTCTCCCCTTTCTAGGAGTGAATATCAGTCTTGTCTATTCAAGTGGAAGACAGGAGTGTGGGCTTGTGTCTTGGAGCAGCAGAAATAGAGCAGAGAAGGTAAATATTATTTTATTGTATAACATATTACTAAAACATCTCCATCAGTAAATCTGTGAATGAATTAAATATCTTATAAGCTTCAGCAGTGAACTGTATGCAGTGGAAATATTTTCCATCACTGTTCTTTGGCAATAAGCTGAGTGGCATGGGAATTTGATCCTGAAATGCTTTTTTTGTGTGTGTGGTTATCCAACAAAGAAGTCACAACAACAGTGTGTGTTAAAGAGTTGACTGATGAAAGTAAATGTAATTTAAGCCATCATTTGTTTTACAATATCAGCATCATGATGGAGCTTTTAACTGGTAGTTGATAGTTCCTGCTGTGTCAGCAGAGGTAGATGGAAAAGTTAAGGGAGAAACAGGTTTGTATACGTGTACAACTGTTGCACCTGGCTGGCCTGATGCCATTCAACACATCAGTGCTAGAATTTGAGATTTGTAGAAAGGTTATAATCTTGAACTCCTGCATATGAGTGACCACCCTAGACCAGCCCTTTTGCAGTAACCTCAGGAGGTCATCTAGTCCAACCCCCTGCTCAAAGCAGGACCAATCCCCAACTAAATCATCCCAGCCAGGGCTTTGTCAAGCCTGACCGTAAAAACCTCTAAGGAAGGAGATTCCACCACCTCGCTAGGTAACCCATTCCAGTGTTTCACCACCTTCCTAGTGAAGAAGTTTTTCCTAATATCCAACCTAAACCTCCCCTACTGCAACTTGAGACCATTACTCCTTGTTCTGTCACCTGGTACCACTGAGAACAGTCTAGATCCATCCTCTTTGGAACCCCCTTTCAGGTAGTTGAAAGCAGCTATCAAATCCCCCCCCCAGTCTTCTCTTCTGCAGACTAAACAATCCCAGTTCCCTCAGCCTCTTCTCATAAGTCATGTGCTCCAGCCCCCTAATCATTTTTGTTGCTCTCCGCTGGACTCTTTCCAATTTTTCCACATCCTTGTAGTGTGGGGCCCAAAACTCGACACAGTACTCCAGATGAGGCCTCACCAATGTCAAATAGAGGGGAATGACCACGTCCCTCAATCTGCTGGCAATGCCCCAAAATGCTGTTAGTCTTCTTGGCAACAAGGGCACACTGTTGACTCATATCCAGCTTCTCGTCCACTGTAACCCCTAGGTCCTTTTCTGCAGAACTGCTGCCTAGCCATTCGGTTCCTAGTCTGTAGCAGTGCATGGGATTCTTCCATCCTAAGCGCAGGACTCTGCACTTGTCTTTGTTGAACCTCATCAGATTTCTTTTGGCCCAATCCTCTAATTTGTCTAGGTCCCTCTGTATCCTATCCCTACCCTCCAGCCTATCTACCACTCCTCCCAGTTTAGTGTCATCTGCAAACTTGCTGAGGGTGCAGTCCATGCCATCCTCCAGATCATTAATGAAGATATTGAACAAAACCGGCTCCAGGATCGACCCTTGGGGCACTCTGCTTGATGCTGGCTGCCAACTAGAAATGGAGCCATTGATCACTACCCATTGAGCTCGACGATCTAGCCAACTTTCTATCCACTTTATAGTTCATTCATCCAGCCCATATTTCTTTAACTTGCCGGCAAGAATACTGTGGGAGACCATATCAAAAACTTTGCTAAAGTCAAGGAATAACACGTCCACTGCTTTCCCCTCATCCACGGAGACATTTATGTCATCATAGAAGGCAATTAGGTTAGACAGGCATGACTTGCCCTTGGTGAATCCATGCTGACTGTTCCTGATCACTTTCCTCTCCTCTAAGTGCTTCAGAACTGATTCCTTGAGGACCTGCTCCATAATTTTTCCAGGGACTGAGGTGAGGCTGACTGGCCTGTAGTTCCCTGGATCCTCCTTCTTCCCTTTTTTAAAGATGGGCACTACATTAGCCTTTTTCCAGTCATCTGGGACCTCCCCCGACCGCCAGGAGTTTTCAAAGATAATGGCCAATGGCTCTGCAATCACATCCGCCCCCATGGACTTGTGCTCGTCCAGCTTTTCTAAATAGTCCCAAACCACTTCTTTCTCCACAGAGGGCTGGTCACCTCCTCCCCATGCTGTGCTGCCCAGTGCAGTAGTCTGGGAGCTGACCTTGTTCGAGAAGACAAAGGCAAAAAAAGCATTAAGTACATTAGCTTTTTCCACATCCTCTGTCACTAGGTTGCCTCCCTCATTCAGTAAGGGGCCCACACTTTCCTTGACTTTCTTCTTATTGCTAACATACCTGAAGAAACCCTTCTTGTTACTCTTAACATCTCTTGCTAGCTGCAACGCCAAGTGTGATTTGGCCTTCCTGATTTCACTCCTGCATGCCTGAGCAATATTTTTATACTCCTCCCTGGTCATTTGTCCAATCTTCCACTTCTTATAAGCTTCTTTTTTGTGTTTAAGATCAGCAAGGATTTCACTGTTAAGCCAAGCTGGTCGCCTGCCATATTTCCTATTCTTTCTAAACACCGGGATGGTTTGTTCCTGCAACCTCAATAAGGATTCTTTAAAATACAGCCAGCTCTCCTGGACTCCTTTCCCCCTCATGTTATTCTCCCAGGGGATCATGCCCATCAGTTCCCTGAGGGAGTCAAGTCTGCTTTTCTGAAGTCTAGGGTCCGTATTCTGCTACTCTCCTTTCTTCCTTGTGCCAGGATCCTGAACTCGACCATCTCATGGTCACTGCCTCCGAGGTTCCCATCCACTTTTGCTTCCCCTACTAATTCTTCCCTGTTTGTGAGCAGCAGGTCAAGAAGAGCTCTGCCCCTAGTTGGTTCCTCCAGTACTTGCACCAGGAAATTGTCCCCTATGCTTTCCAAAAACTTCCTGGATTGTCTGTACACCGCTGTATTTCCCTCCCAGCAGATATCAGTGTGATTGAAGTCTCCCATGAGAACCAGGGCCTGTGATCTAGTAACTTCTGTTAGTTGCCGGAAGAAAGACTCGTCCACCTCATCCCCCTGGTCTGGTGGTCTATAGCAGACTCCCGCCACAATATCACCCTTGTTGCTCACACTTCTAAACTTAATCCAGAGACTCTCAGGTTTTTCTGCAGTTTCATACCGGAGCTCTGAGCAGTCATACTCCTCTCTTACATACAATGCAACTCCCCCACCTTTTCTGCCCTGCCTGTCTTTCCTGAACAGTTTATATCCATCCATGACAGTACTCCAGTCATGTGAGTTATCCCACCAAGTCTCTGTTATTCCAATGACATCATAGTTCCTTGACTGTGCCAGGACTTCCAGTTCTCCCTGCTTGTTTCCCAGGCTTCTTGCATTTGTGTATAGGCACTTAAGATAACTCGCTGATCATCCTGCTTTCTCAGTGTGAGGCAGGAGTCCTCCCCTCTTGCGCTCTCCTGCTCGTGCTTCCTCACAGTATCCCACTTCCCCACTTACCTCAGGGCTTTGGTCTCCTTCCCCCAGTGAACCTAAGGGAGTGGGGGTTGAGCACCCCCCGGGAACTCAGGATGTCAGGGCCTCTGCATAAGCTACCTTACATGGACCTAACTCTGTCGTGTAGGCCAGACCTAAGTCATGTCACTGAACTCGCATGTGCAATTATTCTTATTGAGCCTTGTATGTTGTCTAATGAAACTAACAAGGGCTTTTTTCCCCACATACCTACTCTTCTTTGTTAGTTGTATACCACAAAAAAAGAAATCTATTATTGGAAAGCCTTAAAGAGAGAGACCTGGGTATCAATTCACTTAATCTGGTAAACTACGTGGAGATTTCTTAAACCTGTTCCAACTCAAATACTGTACCAGACATATGAGGTGAAATCCTCTAGAAGGTTATTTTACTCCCATTTCATTGTCTCTCTAATCTCTGTTGGAAGGGATGTAACCAGTGTGCTCCATTGGCACATATGTGGCATGATGCCACTGATTTACAGGTGAAGAACCTTATAAAATATAGCAGCCAAAAATAAAATCAAAGAAAACTCTTGAGAGAAAATAAACTTCCTCTCCCTCCCTCCTATTTTGCTGAACTTATGTTACTAGACAAGAGGGACTTGGAGAAACATATTAAACAGGGAAATATGAGAGAGAGCATCAGAAATAATAAGATGGTGTGAACAAAATTCAAGCCACAAAATTAATTGGAATGCAGCCTCATTACTCTGGTTGTGCAA
>NW_020680190.1:0-1092 GCF_002925995.2 Terrapene triunguis | reverse complement strand
AGCCACTGGGCATCGTCCCAGACCTGCAACACGATGCGGTCCCACCAGTCTGTGCTTGTTTCCCGGGCCCAGAATCGGCGGTCCACGGCATGAACCTGCCCCAGTAACACCATGATTTCCACATTGCTGGGGCCTGTGCCTTGTGAGAGGTCCATGTCAATTTCCTCATCACTATCGTCGCCGCGCTGCAATCGCCTCCTCCTCAGCTGGTCCTGGTTTGGCTTTGGCATGTCCAGGAGGCTCTGCATATGCTCCAGGACAATGCGCGTGGTGTTCATAGTGCTCATAATTGCCGCGGTGATCTGAGCGGGCTCCATGATCCCAGTGCTGGCTATGGCGTCTGGTCTGAAAAAAGGCGCGAAAGTAGTATCTGACGGACCAGGGGAAGAAGGGAGGGAGGGAGAAAGGGAGGGAGGGAGGGGCGAGTGACGACATGCCGTACAGGTAGGGAGAGAGGGAGGGAGGGGCGAGTGACGACATGGCGTACAGGTACAGGGAATTAAAATCAAGAAAGGTGGCTTTGCATCAGGGAGAAAGACAAACAACTGTCACACAGAATGCCCCCCCCCCAAAGATTGAACTCAAAAGCCTGGGTTTAGCAGGAGGGAGGGGGGAAGCAAATGAATGCAGAATAAATCTATTTTTTACATCTTAAGACGACAGTGCAGCATGACTGATAGCCCTTGGCATTTTCTGGGTGCTTGGCAGCAAATACCGGGCGCTTGGCAGTAAGCCTTCAGGTCTATTGCACGATCTGATACCCGCTGCAATATGACAATGATGGATACCAATCGTAATATGCTATCTACTGCCCAAAAGGCACGGGGTTGCTGCTGTGTAGCAATCTAGCCCCACGTCTGCCAGCCCCATGTCTGCCAGCACCCAGATCGCCATCGGCCTCTTCTGGGTGCTTAGCAGACAATACTGGGCACTTGGCAGAAAATAGCATGCTACGACTGATAACCATCATTGTCTGCCCGGGTGCCCATGATCGACAGCCACTGCAGTACGACGACGACGGATACCAGTTGTAATATACCATCTCCTACCAAAAGGCAAGGGGCTGGTGCAATGCAGCACCACGGCTGCCAG
>NW_020680189.1:0-4347 GCF_002925995.2 Terrapene triunguis | reverse complement strand
GAAGTGCTCTCCTACTGGTTTTTGAATATTACAATTCTTGATGTCTGATTTATGTCCATTTATTCTTTGTGTAGAGACTGTCCGGTTTGGCTAATGTACATGGCAGAGGGACACTGCTGGCACATGATGACATATATCACATTGGTAGATATGCAGGTGAATGAGCCCCTGATGGTGTGGCTGATGTGGTTAGGTCCTATGATGGTGTCCCTTCAATAGATATGCGGACAGAGTTGGCAACGGGGTTTGTTGCAGGGATTGGTTCCTGGGTTAATGTTTTTGTTGTGTGGTCTATAGTTGCTGGTGAGTATTTGCTTCAGGTTGGGGGGCTGTCTGTAAGCGAGGACTGGCCTTTCTCCCAAGGTCTGTGACAGTGAGGGATCATCCTTCAGGATAGGTTGTAGATCCTTGATGATGCTCTGGAGAGGTTTTAGTTGGGGGCTGTGGGTGACAGCTAGTGGTGTTCTGTTACTTTCTTTGTTGGGCCTGTCCTGTAGTAGGTGACTTCTGGGTACCCTTCTGGCTCTGTCAATCTGTTCCTTCACTTCACCCCTTCTTGTCAACTGTTGAGACTAGGCCACTTCCACCTTGATTGAATTGGCCTCGTTAGCATTGACCCCACCACCAACTTGGTAAGGCAACTACCATCTTTTCATGTGCTGTAATACATATACTGCTTACTGTATTTTTCACTCCATGAATCTGATGATGCATCTGATGAAGTGGGTTTTAGCCCATGAAAGCTTATGCCCAAATAAATTTGTCAGTCTCTAAGGTGCCACAAGGACTCCTTGTTGTTTTTGCTGATACAGACTAACACAGCTACCACTTTGAAACCAGTTCATAGAGAATTAGTTAACCAAACAGTAATTTGGTTTGCTGCACATGGTAGAGATCTTGCCAGGTCTCATTTATAATGTAATTCTGTTGTAGCACAACGGCCATACACTTCTGCTCCAGAAACTAAGCTTTTACTTTAAAAAAAAAAAAGTCTGTAGGCCTTACGGCTATGAATATAACCCTTAGAACAGTGGCTCTGAAACTTTTGTACTGGTGACCCCTTTCACATGGCAAGCCTCTGAGTGCGACCCCCCCTTATAAATTAAAAACACCTTTTTATATATTTAACACCATTATAAATTCTGGAGGCAAAGCGGGATTTGGGGTGGAGGCTGACAGCTCGCGATCCCCCATGTAATAACCTCCCAACCCCCAGTTTGAGAACCCCTGCTTAGAATATGTTATTTACTTTTATTGTTCCTGCAATTCATGTCTGACTGTAAATTTTATGGGCACAAGTTTTGCATTTGGTGCCAAGAAAATCTTGGGTGGGGTAGAAGGGAGGGACATGGGACAACACTTCCCAACAACTATTCATGCATCACACAACTATTTTCACCATTTTCTCAAAATAGCCCGTGCAGAAATATGATCATGTGCCTTCTTTGAAATCACCAGTTCTCTAGTTGGAAGAAACAAAAACTAACATAATGGGAGAAACTAACAAGAAATACAGAAATCCCCACAACTTATCTTCTCTGTTTCAACATTATATCAGCACTCTCTGTAAATAAAAGAGGGCAAAGAACAGATGAAGCCCAGGAGTATAGCCAAGCAACATAGGTGTACATCTGACTCCAACATGACACACAACTTCACCTGAGGCTGAATGTGACAGGTCACTAAAGTCTGGATTGTTTATTTGGGGCTATGTGTGGTATATTACACTCAGTTTTTCTTGCTAGGGTATGGATAAAGCCTAAGTGCCACACCTAATTGAACTTTACATGCAAACATGCCACAGGCCTGACCCTGCATGGCTTGTACACCTTAAATTCCCACTGATTTTGATGTGGGTGCACAAGAAATCAGCCCTCTTGCTTTATTATCAGTCCAGCCAGGGCCAGTGTAACCACTAGGCGAACTAGGCAGCCACTTAGGGCGCCAAGATTTGGGGGCGCCAAAAAGCCGTGTCCGGCGTCACAGGAGTCAGCTGAGCAGGGCAGGGGGTGAGGCCTCCATAACAAACCCGCCCCCACAGCGAGGGGCGCCACGCAGGACGGTCAGTGGGAGCCTGCGGCGGACCAAGGAGGAGACAGCCAGCCGGGCGTGGCGACCAGTGCGGCCGAGGGACAGAGCCATTGTGTGAGGCAGAATGCGGTCCTGAGCTCAGGTGAGCTTCGCCCTCCAACACACCGCGCCTGGGGCCAGGCGCAGCAGCGTCCCGGGGCAAGGGAAAGTGAAACTAAACCCCACAGCGCAAAAGAGGGGAAAGGGCTGGCGCAGGTGCTGCTTCCAAACACTCCCCCCCAGTGGCATTATGCCAATGCGGGGAGCCGGCCCTGATCCCCAGGGAGATCCTCACCTGCTCCCTGGGAGAGCCCGGCTCTGCCCTCCTTGCCCCTGGGTCTCCCTGGAGGGCGAAGTACTCAGAGCCTGGGAACGTTTAGAGACCCTGCAAGCTGGGGGCATTCTCAGCCTCCTCCTTGTTCATAGGTTCCCAGGGGCCAGAAGGGACCGCTGTGATCATCTCCTCCGACCCCTTGTATTAATTCTAATGAACAATGCCACATTATGCAGTATTCATTGTTGAAAGTTTATAATAAGCGATGCTCCGGGGTGAGGGGAGGGAGCGGGGAGCAAGGTGGAAGTTTCGCCTAGGGCGCAAAATATCCTTGCCTCAAGTCCAGCACATTCTTGCATATAATGCATGTGTCTGCATGTCACAGAAATACTTCACTTAGAAATTACAGGCCTAAGACTGCACAGATCACTGGGTACATTCATTGCTCAAAACTGTGCCAAGTTTCAAACTTGGATTTGGATCCTGCCTCACACCAGTACGTGGAACCTTTAGACAACGCACTCAGCTAATAAAATATTAACTGGTTTTATCACTGCAACTGATATAGGGGACATATGTTCGTGTCACTTATTTGGAGTATAGTGTTTGTTATTTACGTTGCATTTCATATATAACTTTTAAGACCCACAGAAAACCTCTGGCTCTAAAAATGCTGTGTGCTGGGCTCAGGCCAGTAACACGGGGCTCTCCAAAGGCTGCCCCCAAAAAGCAAAAACAACAAGGAGTCTGGTGGCACCTTAAAGACTAACAGATTTATTTGGGCATAAGCTTTCGTGAGTAAAAACCTCACTTCGCAGGAACTCGGGACCTGCAACTGGGATCTCAGTCGCTGTAGCTGTAGGGGGCGGGCGGAGTACAATAGATAACCTGGTCTCAGGAACGCAGCCTAAGGCGGCACCAGAGCTGTCGCCTTTCTACTCACTCTCCCCACTCGGAGCAGCACTTACCCAAAGTGCCGGGGGCTGGGGGTGGGGGCATTTACCCTTCTCTCCCCCCATCGCACAAAGCCTGCAGGAAAAACCACCCCTCCGGGCTCTTCCAAACGCTGTACAGCGACTGCCTCCTTCCCCGCCCCTTACCTTCGCCTCCCGCCGCAGGCACACGCCGTCCAGAGGAGCAGAGCCGTGGCGATGGCTAGGCCGTAGGTGCAGAGCTGCAGCAGCTCCCAGGGGCCCATGCTAAGGGAGCGGGCGCGTTTCCTTCCCCCCGCCGCCGCTGCAAAGGCTGCTTCGCCTTGGAGGGGAAAGTTTGTGTCTGCTGTTACCAATCCCTGTCTGCAGCTCCCGTTCCGATCCTCCCCCGGCCAGGGGCTGGGTTTGGCTTCGGCGTCTCGCCGCTGAACTTTGACTACCCACTGTGCGAGCCGCCCTCCCGCCGGGATTGTCCCGGCTGCTGCCCGGAGGAGAGGCGGGCAGGCAGCCAGACCTGTAGGAGGGCATGCGCCCGCCCCCTCCCCCAGGCGCAGTTCTTTGCTTTCTTCATGCTGGGGGTGGGGGAAGTGGCCCCTCACATCGGGGAAATAGATGAAAAGTACGTTGCTGCCCTCGAAACTCCCAAGGAATGAGTCAGTGAGGCAGGGAATGTACCTTCTAGTAATGATCCACCCATCCAAGAATGACCCACAAAAGTAGTGCCCCTTTAACTACACTGTATTGTGAAAGTAGTGTAACCCCTTCCCCAGTTACATGGGTCTAAAGATGCTTAAACTGGTATAGTTCATTCCCATAAAATAGGCTATATCTGGCAGGAGTGCTGGAACAATTTGTATAGTGGAGGTGCTGAGAGCCATTGAACTAAACTGTAAACCGCGTTTATAATGGAAACTACTTCAAGCCAGGGGGTGTGGCAGCCAGGGCCGGCTTCAGGCACCAGCCCACCAAGCTTGTGCTTGGGGCGGCACCTGGAGGGGGGCGGCGCGGCGCTCCGGCCGCCGGGGAGAGCGGGGCCACGGCCGGGCTCGCCGCCCTGCCCCCTGCGCTCTG